>NC_140963.1:128058542-128156042 GCF_056783735.1 Eptatretus burgeri | reverse complement strand
GGCATACAAAGCCGGCAGAACAGGGCCGCTGCAGGCAAACACAGCTGGCAGACGAACTGGCCGGCACAGGCCTTGAAGCACAGCAGCTGCAGACGATCCGACCGGTACAGGCCTCGCAGCAAAACAACAGCTGCCGATGAATGCCGGCACAGGCCTTGAAGTAACACAGCCAGCAGATGAAGCTGGCCTGCCTTTCGCCTTGAGATGGAGGTTGGTGGAGGGAGTGCGGTGGTGCTGGCCACTCAGACCTACCGACCTGTCTCCCTCCCACCAATCGCCTTTGCCTGTCACTGTCTATACCCACTCCCTTAATTTGTCAAACCCAATTTAGCCCCCCTTTTATTTTTTACTTTGCCACTATAAATCGTCCCCCAACCCCCTTTACTGTCTTTGTTCGGCTAACCTATCGTCCCCGAGCCTAGTCCCAACCCCTACGTTCCCTTCCCGGAGGGGAATGAGGGAGAGCTAGCGTCGTGTGTCGAGGCCCAATTCAAGCCTCAGGATGGCCTCCCCAGACTTCAGCGATCTATAACACAAAGTGGGTCCAGCGGCCCACAACAAGAGCGAGGGGATGGATGGTGCGGAGGGGGACATCTCCTAATCTATCCGAACGATTATCTCTTAAACTACCCCGGGGCTTTCAACAAGCGCCTCTCGCTTAAGCTATTGGTTCTAACAACCCAGATTCCCGTCGCCTTGGTTGGTGTCCTTACAATTTCGGGCCTCGCCCCCCAAATTTCTTCCAGTGCCCTCACACGGTCTCATGGCTGGGACGCGTGGCTCCCCTTGGCAGGCACTACCCTCTGCCGATTCTCCGACGATGGCACCCCCGGGCACTACACTGCCTCCGAGCCTACCAGCTCCCTAAACACCGGGGAGTGCCCCCCATGGCCACTCCCCTGAAATGCACACGTGGCAGGCTGGCTTCCCGGGCCCCTTTCCGAGGATCACCCGTGCCCACAACATTGCCCACGCTGCTAATGGCGCCCCGGGCCCCCGCACCATGCGGGCGCACCCATGCCCACTATGCTATCCCGGCCCCCCATGGGCCCTTGGCCTACCGCGGCCGACTAGCCCAGTGCCCGGGGTACCCACTCAGCGATACTCAACTTTCGCAGCCAGGCTTCCAGCCTGTCAACAGGGCTCCTGCACCCCTCCAAACGGGTTTCGAGCCTACACTCCCACCAACAGCAAAACGACTTCCATTTTGTCAATTTGACTAACCCAGCTAACTTACTCTACACTGACCCCGGGGTTCCTTGGGCGGGAGTCACTCCTCCCCCCAATCACTCATCGCACCATGCATTCCCTATTCGCTCCACTCACACAGACCCGCTGGTCTCACTCACTCACCAAGTACACGTTTCCACTTCACAACCCTTCAACACACACACCGCTGAACTCTGCCATCCTTACTATCTTGTGCTCCCACGTCGTCCCTTAAACTAGTAGCACGTTCCATTTAACACAACGTCCCCACTACACATCCAAAGTCTGTCTCTGTCTCCAAATAATCAAAAATCCATTCCCCATCCTAAATCTCATCGAAATCCCTCTACCTAATCCATTCCACAGGCCCCATGAGGACTTACCCCTGCCCCATGGAGCCAGTCTAACTAAGCTAACCCTTCCCCCTAACTAGTGTCATCCTGTGCCCTGGTCAAGGGGGACTTCCACCCCTTGGCCAGGAATCCTGTTCATCCGAAAGCAAGGCTTGCTGTTTTTTTTTCTTTTTTTTTTAATCGCGCAGCACCAGCGCGGCAACTCGCAACCTGCGCACCAGCGTGGCAATTCGCAGCCGCGCACCTGTGGCGTGACGTCATGGCAGCTGTTCGCGTCCTTCTTGGACGGTACCATCCGGCAGGGATTCACCCTCCTGCCGGATTCCAACCATACCCACAGCCATGACGTCACCCGGCGCGTAAAAAAAACACAAACCCCACGTCTCGAGGGGTTCCACACGCGAACACATGTGCTCTGCCCATTGGAGCTTCACACACCCGCTCGCGTGGAGAACCCGTCCGGTCCAAATTCGTTTACCTGCCTAACCTTTGTCCGTCCGCGGGATCGGCAACATTCACCGCTGGCGTTTCCGGACCGGGCTTCATTCCCGCAAGCGAGCACATGGCGGCCTCGTGCGTTGCACGGCCCGAACCTTGCGCTCGCTGCTGGGTGAACCCGGCATGGTCCCCATTACAACTATGGCCGCTACTCGGCCTTTGTCCCTCTGTCGCCATCGTCGTCTCCATTCGACACACGCACTCCAACGTGTTACGACGCTCACACACCACTCCATCACATTCACACCAGGAGACGCGGCTGCATGCTCCCGCATGCCGACCGACATCTCCCTTACACACAGCGACCTTGCACACGCTGTCCCTCTCCTTACACTCGGCCGCTCACTCACTCGTGCCATTTCCCTCACACAAACCATACCACTCACGCACGCGGGGGCACTCGCCCGCGGTGTCCCACTCATACACGGGCTTCCACTCACACCCGGAGTGCTGGGAGGCACGCACTTCGGCCCACTTGCAGCCTCGCACACCATTTTACTTACACACGCGGTCGCCTCCACACATGGGGGCGCACTCACACCTTGCACCACACACACCGGGACATTCACGCTCGGGACTTTCACACCGGGGATTAGTGCCACCCCCAGGTTTCCGGGGCCTCTATACCCCCCAAGCTCTCCGTGCACCCGTTCGCAGCACCCGTCCCCTCGAACTCGCAAAGCACGACCGAACCCACCTGGTCGTGACTCGCTTCAAGGGAGCATAGCGGCTCCCTCCGTTCCGAAGGAGGCTATCCAACTGCTCGCACCGGGTCCCCACAGGTTCTGCGCGCTCACCCCCATTATCCTCCACTACCTCTGTGTGGGTGTGCTCGTCATTAACCCCGTCTTCATCGTGTAATCTCTCCTTTACCGTTTCTACCTCCCGTGTCTCTGTTATTGCCGTCTCTTCCCTAATCTCCACTATTTTTATTTCCTTCGTCGTCACCTCGTGTCTCGTCTCATACGTTTCGGTCTCCCCATTTAATTTTTCCCTCTCGGTCACCGTCACTGTTGCTCTCCCCGTCACCTTTACAAGTCTCGTCCAACACGTCCCCCGAATTATTTTTTTTGTTCCCGCATTCACCGCGGGCCTGACAGCCGTTGCATTCCCTCCGAGCTCGTTCGTTCCAGCACGTGGCGTCGCCATTTTTAGCTCCACTGCCCGCGTTTCGCTCCTCACCATTGCCATTATGCCTGCCTGCAGGCCACAGTCTATTCGCTGCATCTCACCCTGCAGTGTTTGCGTATTCGCTTCCATGTCATTCATTTAATTATTTATTCCCGCCAGCATGGCGAATAGCTGGGCCATGTCGGGTGCACTTGAGAGAGCCGTTTCGGCAGGAATCGGGGGAGGGTTTCGGAGGCGGGGAGGGGATGTGTCATACAGCGCGGCCACTGCCGCGCCCATCTCGGGCTCTGGATTCGATTGGGGGGAAATTGTTCCTGCACATTAAGCATTTCCTGCTCGGGGCTTCCATCCTGGGCCATGGATCCTACATTACTACACATATACATTTCTAATACCCCCGGCACCCGCTCGCCTTGAGACGCCATCTTATTTCTCGTAAGGGGTTAATTTAAATCGCTCGTAATTTGGAGGGAATCGGGGGTCGCTCCTCTCACCCCTGGACCGATTCCCGTGAATTTAGCTGGAGACAGGAGAGTTTGTTTTCCCGCTCTCTGACACCAGTGTTGCGTATTCGCGCCCGCCGGCGTGCGATCGGCCACGTGACTCGAATCGCGGCACGTCGCCCACCGGACGGACAATTCTGTCGTGACCCTCTCGGACTAACGCCGGGAGCTAGTCACGGGTGGGCCTTTCGGGAATTCGGCCTCACCACGATCGTGCCAATCGGCCACCCGCGTGAGATAGGGTTGTTCACCAAACTCGACCTACCTAAGTACCCACGCGGATGGTAAACCGGGCGATCGCACCTCGCCGCAGGTCGACTCCGGACACGGGCCGCTTAAGCGGTCCGTTCCGTACTATCGGGATAACCGAGCGGTGTTATTGTCGGCCTCGACGGTTCCGATTAATTATCGGGCGTATTAAGCCCACTACGAACCCTTTACGTGAAGCAAGATGGAGATTCAACAAAGGGAAGGACGCATCGAAACGGGGAACAAGTTCACACAAGCACTTTATTCACACAGACACAGAGCACACATATACAGCCAAACAGAATCAGAAATGCACATGTATCAATTTAAAACAACAACAACAATGCAAGAAGAAAAACAACAAAGCAACGACGACACAGAGCGACAACCGACTAAGACCGACACACGGCAACACTTATACAGTTTTACTTCACAAGACACGGCGCCACAAGTTCCATACAAAAAAAACCTCAAAAAGAAATGTTGACTTCCCTTTTGGGCCGTCGAGTCCCTCTCCTACGTTCGTCGAAGTGGTCCCGCCTGGTCGCGACTCCTGCCCTGCCGTGGTAGGCGAGACCTCTCCTGCGTGCCTCGCGCCTGCACGTGTTGGCCACTCGACGCCACAGACCGAGTGTTCGGCGCTATCCCAGCGCGGATAGGGGGGGGACGTGGATGCCCGAAGTCGAGAGAGGGGAATGGCAGACGCTCCTTCCCGCCAGCAGGGTCTTGCAACTGCCCCACAAAAGACCAGGACGAGCGAGCCGGAAGACGAGAGCGAGAGCGAGAGCGAGAGCGAGAGCGAGAGCGAGAGCAAGAGCGAGAGCGAGAGCAACCACGAAGCAAGAATATCCACCGAGCAAGAGCATCCACAAAACTGCTTCGCCCGTCTCCAATTTTTATATCCCGGAGCTCCGCCCTGTTGCTCCACCCCGTTTTCGGCCCCGCCTCCCTTCGAGCTTCTTGGAGAAGCCTCTCGAAGGGGGGCATGACCTCTCGCTCCCCCTCCACCCCGCGCCGTGCGGGGGCCGGGGGAGTCAGTCTTGGCTCAGATCCAGGGAATTATTCCCCAAAAAAGAGGCCCCCACCTTTTCTCACCTTTGACCCCCGACTCGGATCGCACTTCCCCCACACCGAGCGCGGAGAATTTCGACGGGAGAAACAGGCAGGAAAACCCCCGAGCATTGTTGTTGGTTTTTGTTTGTTCCCAGAGATCGTAACCGCACAGGGCCTACTGAATGGCAAGTGGCGAAGATGTGGTAGTGTAGATGGTGGAGGTTGCGTGGTTGTAGTGTGGTTGGTGCTGTGGTGGGGATGGCGTGGTTGTTGAGATGCTGTTTGTTTGAAATAAAAGATAGAACAGAAAAAATGGCTAACTCAAAGCGTCGCAGCCCGGATGGATCACATAAATTCCCTCAATACAACGGGTTTGGGCAAACTACACATGCACTTACAGAGATATCTCACCAAGGGGACCTGGATGGTGGTTTGCGAATTTCCACAGCCGTAACAATATATTGTTGCGAATTTGCGCCCGCCGGCGTGCGGACGGCCACGTCACTCGAATCGCGGCACGTCGCCCACAGGACGGACAATTCTGTCGTGACGCTCTCGGAACAACGCCGGGAGCTAGTCACGGGTGGGGGTTTAACCCCACCATGACCGTGCCAATTGCCCACCCGCGCAGGATAGGGTTGCTCGCCAAATTCGATCTACCTAAGTACCTGCGCGGATGGTTGACCGGGCGATCGTACCACGCCACAGCCCGACTCCGGACACGAACCGCTGAAGCGGTCCGTTCCGTGCTACAGTGATAACCGAGCGGTGTTATCGTCGGCCTTGACGGTTCCGATGAATTACTGGGATGCTGCACCCACTACGAACCCCTTTCCGTGATGCAAGATGGAGGGTTAATCGAGAAAAGACAAAGCGAAACGGGCACAGTTCAACAAGCAAGCATTTTATTCACACGCACACACAGACAAGCACGTAAGGCACGTATTTACAGCAATACACAATCAAAATGCACATAAAGCAATTAAAACAAAAGAAACGATGTAGAGCTACAACTGAATATGCGTACACACGGCAATACTTAAACAGTTCTACTTTACGAGACACGGCGCCACAAGATCCATACAAAAACCCCAAAGAAAAGAAAGAAAGAAGTCACGACTTCCCTTTGGCTGGTGAGTCCCTCTCCCGCGACCATCAGCGTGGTCGCGCCCGGCCCCGACCTCTCTAGCGGCCGGCGAACCCTCTCCGGCACTGCCCATCCGGACGCACAGGTCCACCTCGCAACGGGCGCCGTCGCGTCTCCCGTCCGTGCCTTTTTGACAGGGCGCTCACCAAGGCGCGGGCACAGGACCTCTTCCTGAAGACCAACTCTCCACAAAAACCAACCGAACCACAAGCCAAGACGAAGAGGAAGAAAAAGCGCTCCTTGCGCCCGCCCGTGTCCGTCTTTTTTTCACCTGGGGCTCCCCCCTTCGCCCCGCCCCGTTCTCAGCCCCACCTTCCTTCGAGAGGGTTCCCGAAAAGGGCGTTCCCTCACACTTTCCCTCCACCCCGCTCCGTCCGGGGGCTGAGGGAGTCAGTTTTTGGCTCGGAGCCAGAGAATTATTCCCCCAAAAAGAGGCCCCACCTTTACATGACCTCTGACGTTTGATCTGCATCGCTCTTCCTCTACTCTAAAGCGCTGGGAAGTCAGACGGGAAAAACAGGCGGGAAAAGCCCACCGAGCATCCTTGTTGGTTTTTGTTTGTTCCTCCACGGAGATCGTAACCGCACGGGACCTGTTGAATGGCGAGTGGCGAAGATGTGGTAGCGTTGATGGTGGAGTTGGCGTGGTTGCAGTGTGGTTGGCGCTCTGATGGGGATGGCGTGATTGTTGCAATGTTGTGTGTTTGAAATAAAAGATAGAAAAAGAAAAACGCCTAACTCAAAGGATCGCAGCCCGAATGGATCACATAAATTCCCTCGATACAACGGGTTTGGGCCAACTACACATGTACCGAGAGATATCTCACCTACCGGCCCTTTATGGTGTAATGCGAATTTCCACAGCCGTAACAATATATACATATATATATATATATATATATATATATATATATATATATATATATATATATATATATATATACAGTGTATATATATATATATATATATATATATATATATATATATATATATATATATATATATATATAGAGAGAGAGAGAGAGAGAGAGAGAGAGAGAGAGAGAGAGAGAGAGAGAGAGAGAGAGAGAGAGAGAGAGAGAGAGAGAGAGAGAGAGAGAGAGAGAGAGAGAGAGAGAGAGAGAGAGAGAGAGAGAGAGAGAGAGAGAGAGAGAGAGAGAGAGAGAGAGAGAGAGACACAGCCCGGAATCATGGTGAGACCCAATCCTTATTCCCTGTGTCGTAAGAGGCGACCAGGGTTGCGTCAGGTAGAGCATCCGGCGTAAAACCTGTGCCAAATCATTATGCGGATCATAACGGATGATCCGCTGTGGCGACCCCTAACGTGAGCAGCCGAAAGAAGAAGAACATGTATATATATATATATATATATATATATATATATATATATATATATATATATATATATATATATATATATGTATACTGAAACGCAAAAGAAACTTACCACCTTTTAAACTTTCAAATATCAACAATAACACTGCATGTAGTAAATGTGTGAACTTATTTGTGGACAATAGTGTCCTCACTGTCAGACAAAATGGTCACGGATGGTCACTTGAACCTTCAATGGTCACTTCATAGCACAGCTGTTAAACAGCCGTTTTGACTGTCAGTGATTAGCCAAGGGGTACGGGATGATTTTAATGAGCTGCACGTGATGTCTTGATATTGGCTTTAAAAAGGCCAGCGCAAAATGGGCATTTCAATCAATATGCCACGATTGTCAAGGGATCAACGGCAGTGTGCCTTGGGCATACTGCAAGGCGGATTGAGCTACCGTGAGGTGGAACGTCGCCTTGGCTGTTCACACCAGAATATATCGGCCCTGGTGGACAGAGACACCCTCCACAACTCTGCAGATGACAGACCTCGATCAGGGAGGCCAAGAGTCACCACTGCAAGGCAGGACAGGCAGATGGTCCTAAGTCAGATGGCTTCAGACATTGAGGACTGAGTGGGACAGAATCCAGCAGCAATCCATCCAAAGACTGGTAGGCAGTATGCGCCAACGATGCACTGCCTATATCCAAAACAATGGTGGCCACAAACGCGATTGAAAGGGGACTGACATTGCACCCTGTGCTGTTCTGTACTGTAGAACAAACTTATGAGATGGTGTATCTTGGTCAAAAACTTGACATGTCATCAATAAAATGCCAATGTTTCAATTAGCAATTGTTGGTTTGTTTTATTTTGAACTGTTACAATTTTATTACATTTCAAACAAGTGGTAAGTGTCTTTTGCGTTTCAATATATATATATATATATATATATATATATATATATATATATATATATATATATATATATATATATATATATATATATATATATATATATATATATATTTCCCCACAAGATTTATAATAATAGTTGTCATTTATATATGAAAATATATCCCTTAATATCTCATCTTGTTACACAACAATGTATTTATATTTTTCAGTCGTGTGCTTCATATAATCCCCACATTCCTTTTTACCACATAATGTAGAACAATTGTCTCTCCAAAAATTGTTTATATCTATTGAATTTAACTTGAATAAAATAAAAGTATTAGCATTGTTTCTGATGGAACAACGAGGGAGTTGAAAGTATGATTGACAAAGATAAATACAATTACAAGAAGAATGTCTCCCTGTTGTGTTGTAGCTGTCCATTACCATTTGGTTTCTCTCATTAACACAATCATCAAAGATAACGAGGTTCTTTTTTGATTGATCCAAATCTTGGGGAGAAGGAATATCATCCGTATTACCACTAAGAATACAACTTTTTGGTTTTGATTTCTTTTTACATCTCTGTGCATTCACAAAATAGTTGTATAATATCTTCAATGTTGAAATCATTTCGTTTGTTTTGAAGTTTAACTAAACCAATTATATCTTCTTTTTGAAGACCAGCATTAAAACCTTGTGCGAGTAGTTGATACTCAGGTTGAAAACTCGACTTTGTGAAAATTATTAAATTATCATCATCTAAAAAGTTGGGAGTAAGGAGCATCTTTAAAAGTAAGCAGGTTTTTCCACATCCACTTGAACCAACTATGAGACATCTTGATGAATTTGGAAGATTTTTATGGTGGTAAAATTTTATCTTATTTTCCCAAATGAGTAAAAAATCATTCATTTATATATTTGGAAAACAGGTTATTTAATTTATTATTGGCTTTTTTAGAAACTACATTTTAACCTAAGTTCAGGTTTAATTCCAAGATAATCCATTGTTTTATTTATACAATATCTTGTGTTGATATTTCCCTGAAAATGACAATCGTGAATAATATATGACAACAATCCTTTGAACATTTCTCGAATACGTTCAGTTTCTTCCCTTATAAGGAAAGGTGTGTTATCACCCTCATACTTTACATTCATTTCTCTGATCAATCTTGTCAAGTAATTCATTTTTGGTGTAAATCTAAAAGAATTATTTTCCTTTTTATATTTTTTATTATCATTAATTTGAAGATAATCACAGAATATACATTGTTTATAGGCTTTTGACTCTGTGTTTAATCCCCGTCTTACACACGCAGGACAATTCTCAAATTTGTCAGATGGAGAATCGGGGAATTCAAGAGGCTCAAAATCTATCATATTTATAAAGTAAAACTTACGTAAACTAAAATTCATCTTCGGTACTTTCACAATCATCTATAAAACTACTTTCATAACTGTCGTTTGAACACAAACTCTCGGTATCATAACTGTCATCACTCTCATAATCTTCAAAATCTTTAGTTGAATAATGACTCATATTTAATTAGTAGAAAAAACATTACCATCGATATCTATATACTTTTTTTCATTAACAGATTCAACGACTACATTTTTTATATTAAAGGTAATTTTAAAATGATCCTTAACTACTATTGAATGAAATGTCATTTCACCTGATATATTGACATCCTATATTTCATCAGGATTTACGTCTTTAGGGTTGTTGAAAAAAATACAAATTTCTCCTTGCATATTACAGATGGTCTTATCTTTTCTTTCTAAAGCTTCATCCATAAGGTTTTTATTTTTTTGATACTTTTTCTTGTTTCATTGCTTTTTATAGTTTTGAATATATTACCAGAAGGAGAGGAGAAACTTTTGTTGGAGATACTTTAATTGATGTTCTTCCAGATATACTAAAAGCCCTTCCACTGAAGGAAATTGAAGAACTCATATTATTCACCATAATTGTTTTTATCCAATAGTTGTTATATTTATCTTTGTTCAATATTACACCCTTGACATATTTCTCAGTATCTTTTACAAATGAAGAGGTTGATTGAAACTTGTCTTTTGTGTCTTGATACAATGTATTTATTAAGTGAAAAAGTTGGAGGATAAAATGGTTTTAAGCACAGATTCACCTATAAATTAAACGAAATTTTCATCAAGAACATTTTATTTTAAGCAAAGTTTTATTCTATAAATATGGTGAATACAATGTACTGCGATGTTTGTAATAACTAATATAAATGTTACAAAAACACCTTCAAACAAACAAACACACATTCAATCTTTTCAGACAAATATCTCCACTTGACCAAGAAACATATTTTTCGATGTGACAATGATATTCTTCAAAAATTTTTTTTTAATAAACACCTTCAATCGTGCAAACACAAGAACAATGAAGAAAGGGAAGCTAAATTCTCCATTGAAAACACTGATGGGGCATTTAAATTGCATATAAAAAGAAGATTGTTTCATTTTCAAGAACCTGGACCATCTTCAATCATGGAAGCTGTTGATATGGTGAAACAAAGTGTTGAAACTATAATTAAAAACACATTAAGTGAAATGAAAACATTTAAGTTGTATATGGGAGTAAAAATGAATATGGTAAGAGAAGGCGATGAAACTACCCCCTATCTGAGGACAAACCCTCACTTTATCTCATCATTTCAAGATTTTGTAAGATGTGATGTTTACGATGAATTCCAGAGACAATAACAAGATGTTGATAACACTCTTGTAGGTTGTGGATTTACTATTGCAAAAATAATCTTTTTAGATATTCACATCTTAAAATCAGATCCTCTTAAATTAACTAATACAAACATGGATTTTATATGGATTAACTAATACAAACAAAGTTCTGATATTAAAAATTTCAAACAACTATAAAAATGGTGAAACACACACTGATATTCTCTACTTTACTTCAAAGGAAAAATCACATTATGCTTTCATCAAAAATTTCTCAACATTAACCAAATCACAACTGTACAAGAGAAAATGTAAAACGTATCCTTGTAAGAGATGTCTCAACTCCTTTCACACAAAAGAACGATTAAATCAACATTCAAAATATTGTAGTAATCATAAATCAACCGTAATCAATTTTCCAAAGGCAGGTTCAAGCATGTCATTCAAAGATTTTAACAAATCTATAAAACATCCGTTTGTGATATATGCTGATTTTGAAAGTATCCTTGAAAAGATCGATACTGTTTCTCCAAATCCAAATAAATCATACACAAATAAATATCAAAAACATACTCCTTGTGGTTTCTGTTATAATATCAAATCATCTGTTGGTGATGAATGCAAGTTAAAACTTTATAGAGGAGAAGATTCCTCAGAGGGGTTTGTAAGATGATTGGAAAAAGACTGTATAAGACTAAGAGAAATAATGGTGAAAACCTATAAACCAATGTCATTAACAAAGGGAGAGAAAAAGGAATTTAGAAGAACAGTATCTGTCATATTTGTGAGGAGAAAATTGAGGGAGACGTCAAGGTAAGGGATCACTGTCATATTACTGGTAAATATAGAGGTCCAGCTCATTCCCGTTGTAATCTTAATTACAAGCCTCCAAATTTTATTCGTGTGTTTCTTCATAACAACGCTCACTATGATACACATCTATTTATAAATGAACTTTCAAAGACATCTGGAGATATTTCTGCCATTCCTAACACAGATGAAAATTACATCTCATTCACAAAAACAATTCATACATCCCTCATAACCCATATCAGATTTCTTGACACATACAAGTTTATGGCAAGTCCATTATCTAACTTTGTATCAAATATTAAAAACTTCCCGAATCTTAAATCACATTTCTCAAATCAAGAAGAGATTGATCTCTTATCACAAAAGGAAATATATCCGTATGACGATATGGATTCATTTGAGAAGTTTAAAGAAACAGAACTTCCTTCAAGGGAAAGTTTCTATGGAAAGTTAATTAAAACTCATGTTTCCGATAGAGATTATACACAAGCTAAAAAGGTTTGGGAGAAGTTTAATATAAAGACTCTTGGAGAATATCATGATTTGTATCTTAAAACTGATGTATTGTTATTGGTTGATGTGTTTGAAACTTTTAGAACAGTCTGTCAAAAATAAAAATTCTTTTGGATTAGACCACGTTCACTATTACACAGCCCCGGGCTTGTCTTGGAGTTCCATGTTAAAAATGACAAAACAAAATTTGGAATTAATCAGTGATACAGATATGCTTTTAATGATAGAGAAGGTTAAAAGAGGAGGAATATCTCAAGTATGTTCCAAGAGATATGCTGAAGCAAATAACAAATATCTTCCTGATTATAATAAGAATGAGGACAACAATTACCTGATGTATTATGATGCTAACAATTTGTATGGGTGGGCTATGTCTCAATATTTACCGAATGGAAAACTTAAATGGGTTAAAGAAAAACTTTATGAAAAAGTTTTACTTGACATTGTAATCTCCTCTCAAAAAGAATTGGATGAAGCTGAAGTTGGATATTATTTTGAGGTTGATTTAAAATATCCAGAAGAACTTCATAACAAACATAAAGACCAACCATATGCCCCTGATAAAGGAAGTCCAAGAAAAGAATGGTTAAGTGATTACCAACAGTCATTTAATATAAAAGGTAAATCTCCAGACAAAAACTAATTATAACATTAAATGATAAAGAAAGTTATGTTTTACATCAAAGGAACTTGAGACAATATTTATCTGCTGGGTTGAGAGTGAGAAAAATTCATCGAATTTTGAAATTTAAACAGTCATTGGTTAAAGAAATATATTGATTTTAACACAAAAAGGAGAACAGAAGCAAAAACAGCTTTTGAGAAGGACTTTTATAAACTAATGAATATTGCTGTATTTGGAAAGACTCTGGAAAATGTTAGGAAATGACAAAACATAAGACTTTCTACATCTTGGAAACAGGCTTCAAACTTAATTAGTAGACCAAGTTTTGAATGAGTGGAGGTGTTTTTAGAGAACTTTTGTGCTATTCATTTGAAAAAAGAGAGTATTGAAATGGATAAACCTATTTATATAGGAACATCAATTCTTGACTTGTCAAAGTCGTTAATGTATGACTATTACTATAGTAATTTAAAATTAAAGTATAAGGATAATGTGTCATTGTTATATATGGATAGAGATAGTTTTATATTAGAAATTAAGACAAGTGATGTATATGAGGATATGATTGATAATATTGATATATATATGAAAAAAGTAATTATAAGTCTGATAGTATGTTGTTTTCATGAAAGAATAAAAAGGTTATTGCTAAGTTTAAGGATGAGTTGGGTGGAAAAGTCTTGAGTGAATTTGTGGGTTTGAGATCAAAGTCTTATGCTTTTACGTATATTGATAATAATAATATTGAAAGGTGTGATCAGAAGCCAAAGGGAATAAAGAAAAATATAATCAAGGAAACAATAAACTTTAAACATTATTACAACTGTTTAACGTTAAAGAAGGAAGAGTACAGAAAAATGAATACAATAAGAACTTATAAACATCAATTATATACAGAAGAGATAAATAAGAAAGCATGAGGAGCTTTTGATGATAAAATATGTTTTAGAGAATGGAATCAAGAGTATCCCTTATGGTTATAAGTATAAGTGTTAGGGGGTGTCTTTTTACTGACTTATAAATGATAGAACCAAGCAAAAACCAAACCAAAGAGTGGAGATGTAATCAGCCTTGGTATTTAAATGGAAAACATAACGAATGTGAGAAATATCAAATTAGTCTTATTGAAGAAATAACTGGGGTAAAAGTAAATAAAACAAATAAGCAAATAAATTTAATTATAAATAAGTTGGGGGATGTCAAGAAAACAATTAATATCCTTGAATGGACTGAAAACTTTGATGGTTATAAATTGAACAATGGAAAAACAATTTACTACAATCACAAAATATGTGGATAAGGAGGTGGTCAAACAAGAACATTGAGAAGTTTATCATTTTATTTCTGCTCAACAAAGACACATAAACCAAGAATTAAGTTCTAAAATAATATTTGTGAATATACTCGATGGTGATGAATGTAATCAGAAAATTAATTTATTACCTCGAATAAAACATGGACAAATATTCATTGGATCACTCTGAGTGGAATGGAAATATAAAAGGAAATCAGTAAGTCTCAGTTTAACATGTGCTCAATGGGGCAGAGATCGGTCTCCTCTTTTGACTTGATGGGCCGAGAGTCAGAGGGGGCGGGGGGGGGGGGGGGGTGGGGGGGGGGAGAAAATCATTCTCCTATTTGGGGTTTTTGGACCTTGAGATTGTCTCAATTTCACATCAGCTTGTATGGGAGGGGGAGAAAATCATTCTCCTGTTTTAACTTAATGAGCCTTGAGTCAGAAAGGTTTCCCTATACATTTGTATGGGAGGGGGGGGGGGATCAGTCTCCTGTTTTGGGGTTTTCCAGGGTTAATTCAGAGAGTTTCCCCCTTTTCCCCATTCATTTGCATGGTTGCCTTAGAAACCCCATTTATTATATATATATATATATATATATATATATATATATATATATATATATATATATATATATATATATATATATATATATATATTGTTGCGGTATTCGCGCCCGCCGGCGTGCTGACGGCCACGTAACTCGAATCGCGGCACGTCGCCCACCGGACGGACAATCCAGTCGTGACCCTCTCGGACTAACGCCGGGAACCAGTCACGGGTGGACCTTTCGGTCTCACCGCGATCGAGCCAATCAGCCCCCGCGTGGGATAGGGTTGCTCGCCAAATTCGACCTACCTAAGTACCCACGCGGAGGGTAGACCGGGCGATCGCACCTCGCCGCAGGTCGACTTCGGACACGGGCCACTTAAGCGACCCGTTCCGTACTATCAGAATAACCGAGCGGTGTTATCGTCGACCTCGACGGTTCGATTAATTATCGGGCGTATTCAGCCCACTACCAACCCTTTACGTGAAGCAAGATGAGGATTCAATGGGAGAAATGACGAAGCGAAGCGGGAAACAGTTCAACACAAAAGCACATTTATTCGCGGCACACGGGAAGCACACATATACAATTCCACCAAATGCACACAGAAAAGACACAATGCAATTTACACAACAAGCAAATGTAAAAGTGAAAACACAATGCAGAGCTAATACCGACTACCGAGCACACGGCAACACTTATACAATTCTACCTCACAGACGGCGCCGACAACATATACCCAAAACCAAGGAAAAGAATACCCCCAAGAATGAGGCGGGCCTGAGGCTGAGACCGGGTCGCGCCTACCCGTCTGGTGATGAGACGCGGAGCGGCGATGGCGCCCCAACCCCGCGGGCCTCGTGGGCAGTGTCTGGTAGGGGGTGGGAAAGGGGCCCCCTTGGTCGCACTATCTCAGCGCGGGGGGAAACAGGAGGGGGTTGCTGATGCTCGGGGTATAGAGGATCTTTATTATCCCTGGTGTGCGTCTCCACCTCGGCCAGGTCGCGCTGTCGGCCTCCCTCGGGTGCAGCTCCCTGCACGACGCGAGCACCCCCTCGTCTGGTGTCGCCGCCTTTCCACAGCTCGTCCCCTCCGTTCCGACTCCAACGCACACGACGAGCAGCTCCACCGCCCGCGAAGTCTTGACCCTCTGCTTCCGACTCTCCTACTCTCCGCCTCTGGACTCTCCGACTCTCCACTCTCCGCCTCTGGACTCTCCGACTCTCCACTCTCCGCCTCTGGACTCTCCGACTCTCCACCCTCCTGACTGACGAACACGGTCCTTTTATCCCCCCGTAGCTTCGCCTTTGACCCCCTCCCTTTGAGCTTTCACCTCGCTCCCCATTGGCCCGAGAAAAAGTGGGCGTGAAGGCTTTTTGATCCACAAATTTGCATATATCGATCGTCCTGGAGGCGGGGCCAAATCGCCCCTCGCTCACCGATTGGACGGCAAAAAGTGGGCGTGTGTCGTTTTTGATCTGTTTTTGAAGCACAAAATCCGTGATTTTGTACACGCTGTTCGACGCGCGCCCTGCACGAGTCCAACACCGGTACCCACAGCGGGGCAAGAACGGTGGCGATGCTACGGTTGCGAGGTGTGACGTGAAGGTCGTGGCGGTTGTGGTGAAGCGGCGTTGTGGTTGGTGGTTGATGTTGTGGTTGTGGTGGTAATCATGGCGGTTGGTCCAAAATAAAGATAGTAAAAGAAAAACGGCTATCCTGAAGAGTCGCAGCACGCATAAATGACATGTATTCCCACTAGACAACGGGTTTGGGCCTAACTACACATGTACTTACCGAGATACCTCACCTAAGGGACCTGAATGGTGGTTTGCGAATTTGGTAACCACAACACTACCGGCTCCCTTTTTTACAGACTCGTCCCGAGTCGTCAAATTTTCGTGTGCCATCATGTGTAGTTTTCCCCTAGTACATTTTACCTACGGATCCCTGAGTGCGACATTCATGGTATTCGTGTCCCCAAAATAAATAACCTGAGGGCTGCGTAACTACCTAAACAAACTCACTCACACGGACGACTTAAATAAAATTGCCGGCGCTAAGACATACATGCCGGGGCGCACTCATATTTACAGTACATCTTAACCTTAACTTACAAATTTTACACTAAACCATGGCCCAGGATCACTGAACTCTGCAAAAGAAAAGCAGTTAGCAGGGAGCCAGGCTGCTCGCATGCAGTCTCTGGCTCAAAACAATGCAGGTGACAGGGAACGTGGCTGGCTGCTCACACGCAGTCCAAGGCCTTCCCTTTTTGAACTGAACGCAGTGAACCACAACGGTGCATGGGCTGCACAAACGTAGTCTCCGTGCCAGCTCAAGTGGCACACGCAATGAGCACAACGAATGAATGGATGAATGGATGGACGCAAAACACGGTGCACGGGCTGCCACTGCAGGCCCGTGTTGTAGCTGCCAACAGGGCAGTTCTCGCAGCTTGCAAACTGTTGCCTTGATCCTGGCGCACATGGAAATGAACAGGGGGGGGCAAAGCAAAAATTGAACGGGGCTGGTGAACATGGGCAGTGGGCATGGCATGGCAAAGGTGAGCAGGCAAACACAGCCCGCAGAAGAAGGCCGCTGCAGGCAAACACAGCCGGCAGACGAACTGGCCGGCACAGGCCTTGAAGAAAAAACAGCCAGCCGGCAGATGAAGTGGGCCGGCACAGGCCCTGCAGCACAGCAGCTGCAGACGATCCAGCCGGCACAGACCTTGCAGCAAAACAACAGCTGCCGATGAAGTTGGCCAGCACAGGCCTTGCAGCACACAGCCAGCAGATGAAGCTGGCCAGCTTTTGCCGTCAGTGGAAGTTGGTGGAGGGAGTGCGGTGGTGCTGGCCACTTGGAAGGCGGGCTCGGACCTACCTACCTGTCTCCCTCCCAACTATCGCCTTTGCCTGTCACTGTCTATACCCACTCCCTTAATTTGTCAAACCCCAATTTAGCCCCAACTTAATTTTTTTTGTTGTTTTTATTTTTACTCCCCCACTATAAATCGTCCCCTAACCCCCTTTATCGTCCTTGTTCGGCTAACCTATCCTGTCACCTAGCCTACTCCCAACCCCTTCGTTCCCTTCCCGGAGGGGAACAAGGGAGAGCTTGCGTCCTGTGTCGAGGCCCAATTCAAGCCTCAGAATGGCCTCCCCAGAGTTCGGCGATCTATAACCAAAGTGGGTCCAGCGGCCCACAACGACAGCGAGGGGATGGATGGTGCGGAGGGGTACATCTCCTAATCTACCCTAACCATTTAACTGTTAAACTACCCCGGGGCTTTCAACAAGCGCCTCTCGCTTAAACTATTGGTTCTAACAACCCAGATTCCCGTCGCCTGTGTTGGTGTCCTCACAATTTCGGGCCTCGCCCCCCAATTTTCTCTCCGTGCCCTCACACGGTCTCCTGGCTGGGACACGTGGCTCCCTTTGGCAGGCACGACCCTCTGCCGAATCTCCCGCTATGGCACCCCCGGGCACTACACTGCCTCCGAGCCTACCAGCTCCCTAACACCGGGGAGTGCCCCCATGGCACCTCCCCTGAAACGCACACGTGGCAGGCCGGCCTCCCGGGCCCCTTTCCGAGGGTCACCCGTGCCCACAACACTGCCCACGCGGCTAATGGCGCCCCGGGCCCCCGCACCAAGCAGGCGCACCCGTGCCCACTACTCTATCCCGGCCCCCATGGGCCCATGGCCTACCGCGGCCGACTAGCCTGGTGCCCGGGGTACCCACTCAGCGATACTCACCTTTCGCAGCCACGCTCCCAAGCCCGTCAACAGGGCTCCTGCACCCCTCCAAATGGGTCTCGAGCCTACTTTCCCACCAACAACAAAACGACCTCCATTTTTCAATTTGACTAACCCAGCTAACTCAATCTACACTGACCCCGGGGTCCCTTGGGCGGGAGTCACTCCTCCCCCCAATCACTCATCGCACCATGCATTCCCCATTCGCTCCACTCACACAGACCCGCTGGCCTCACTCACTCACCATGTACTCACCTCACAACTCTCCAACTCTTCAACACACTCACCGCTGAACTCTGCCATCCTTCTAACTACCTCCCCTAACTAACTCGTGCTCCCACGTCGTCCCTTAAACTAGTAGCACGTTCCTTTTAACACTACGTAGCTAAACTACGTCCCCGCTACACATTCACAAGTCTGTCACTGTCTTCAAATAAATCATTTTATTTCCCAACCTAAAGCTCACTAAATCCCTCTACCTAATCCATTCCACGGACTCCATGAGGACTTACCCCTGCCCCATGAAGTCGGTCTAACTAAGCTAACCCTTCCCCCTAACTAGTTTCCATCCTGTGCCCCGGTGAGGGGGGTCTCCACCCCTTGCCCAGGAATCCTGTGCACCCGAAAGTGAGGCTTGCTTCTTTTTTTTTTTTTTTTTTTCTTCCCATGCGCAGCACCAGCGCGGCGACTCGCGCACTTTGCACTTTGCAACTGCCCGTGACGTCATGCAGCTGCACGTGTTCCTCGTCCCTCCTTGGACGGGACCATCCGGCAGAGATACCCCTCCTGCCGGATTCCAACCCCACGTGCAGCCATGACGTCACCGTGCGCATAAAAAAAACAAGCCCCACGTCTCGAGGGGTTCCCCACGCGAACACATGTGCTTTGCCCGTTGGAGCTTCACACACACGATCGCGTGGAGAACCCGTCCGGTCCAAATCCGTTTACCTGCCTAAACTTTGTCCGTCCGCGGGATCGGCAAATCCACCGCGTGCGTTTCCGGACCGGGACTTCACTCTCGCAAGCGAGCACGTGGTGGTCTCGTGCGTTGCACAGCACGGACCGCGTGCTCACTGCTGGGTGAACCCGGCACGGTCCCCGAAACAACTACAGCCGCTACCCGGCTTTCTCTCCTCTGTCGCCGTCTCAGTCTCCATTCCACACACGCATACCTGCGTGTTACGACGCACACAGTCCACTCCATCACATTCACACCGGGAGATGCGGCTGCGTGCTCCCGCATGCCAACCGACATCTCCCTCTCATACCGCTCTCTCACACACACGGTCTCCCTTGCACACAGCGACCTTGCACACGGCCGTTCACTCACGCGTGCGGGGGCACTCACCCGCGGTGCCTCACTCGCACTCCGTGCCTCATCCACACACGCGGGGGAACTCAACCGCGGTGCCTCATCCACACACCGTGCCTCACTCATACACGCGGGGGCACTCAACCGCTGTGCCTCATCCACACACCGTGCCTCACTCATACACGCGGGGGCACTCAACCGCTGTGCCTCATCCACACACCGTGCCTCACTCACACACGCGGGGGAACACACCCGCGGTGCCTCACTCACACACACGGCGACACTCATACACGGTTCCTCATCCACACACGCGGGGGCACTCAACCGCGGTGTCTCATCCATACTCCGTGCCTCACTCACACACGGTTCCTCATCCACACACGGCGTGCTGGGAAGCACGCACTCTGGCACCATCGCCACCACACCACTCACACACGGGGTCGCTTCCACACACGGGGACGCACTCACACCTTGCACCACACACACAGGGACAACCACACTGGGGATTTGTGTCCCCGCAAGGGTCTCCGGGGCCTCTATACCCCCCAAGCTTTCCGTGCACCCGTCCACAGCACTCGTCCCCTCAACCTCGCAAAGCACGACCGAACTCACCTGGTCGTGACTCACCTCAAGGGGGCATACTCCCTCCCCTCGTTCCTGGAGGAGGCCATCCAGGTGCTCGCACTGGGTCTCTACCCAGTCCGCCAGCTCACCCCCATTATCCTCCACTACCTCCGTGTGTGTGTGTGCGTCACTTACCCCGTCTTCCTCGTGTAGTCTTCCCTCTATCGTTCCCATCTCCCGTGTCTCTGCCAACTCTTCACCCTTTACCTCTCTTGTCTCAACTATTATTTCCGTTGTCGTCATTTCGTGTCTCGTCTCACACGTTTTGGTCTCCCCATTTAATTTTTCCCTTTTGGTCACCGTCGATTCCTCTGTCACGACCCTCGCCCAACACGCCCCCCGAATTATTTTTTCACCCGCCTCCACCGCGGGCCTGTCAGCTGTTGCACCCCCTTCCAGCTCGTTTGCTCCCACACGTGGAGTCGCCATTCCCAGCTCCCTGGTCACGGCCTTCATGCCCGCCTGCAGGCATCGGCCCATGTTCTGCGTCTCACCCCGCAGCTCTTTTATTTCTTCCTTCATGTTTGCTTCCATTCCGTTTATTTGTTGTGTATTCGCATCCATCGTTTTCACTTCATTCATTTGCTTGTTCATGTCTTTCATTTCGTTTTTTATTTCATTTGTCATTGCCGCCAGCATGGCGCATAGCTGGGCCACGTCGGGTGCGCTTGAGTGAGCCGTTTCGGCAGGGGTTGGGGAAGGGTCTTGGTGGAGAGGGGGGGGAGGTGTCATACACCGCGGCCGCTGCCGCACCCACCTCGGGCCCTGGGTTCAGTTGGGCGAGTCCGTGTTCCTGCACAATCAACATTTCCTGCTCGGGGATTCCATCCTGGACCATGGATTCTACATTACTACACATATACATTTCTAATACCGCCGGCTCCCGCTCGCCTTGAGACGCCATCTTGCTTCTCGTGAAGGGTTAATTTGCTCGCTCGTAATTTGGAGGGAATCGGGGGTCGCTTCTTTCACCCCTGGACCGATTCCCGTGAATTTAGCCGGAGACAGGAGAGCCTGTTTTCCTGTTCTCCGATACCAGTGCCGCGAGGAGGGCGATGAATTTGTATCACACGACCTGACACCAGTGTTGCGGATTCGCGCCCGCCGGCGTGCTGACGGCCACGTAACTCGAATCGCGGCACGTCGCCCACCGGACGGACAATCCAGTCGTGACCCTCTCGGACTAACGCCGGGAACCAGTCACGGGTGGACCTTTCGGTCTCACCGCGATCGAGCCAATCAGCCCCCGCGTGGGATAGGGTTGCTCGCCAAATTCGACCTACCTAAGTACCCACGCGGAGGGTAGACCGGGCGATCGCACCTCGCCGCAGGTCGACTTCGGACACGGGCCACTTAAGCGACCCGTTCCGTACTATCAGAATAACCGAGCGGTGTTATCGTCGACCTCGACGGTTCGATTAATTATCGGGCGTATTCAGCCCACTACCAACCCTTTACGTGAAGCAAGATGAGGATTCAATGGGAGAAATGACGAAGCGAAGCGGGAAACAGTTCAACACAAAAGCACATTTATTCGCGGCACACGGGAAGCACACATATACAATTCCACCAAATGCACACAGAAAAGACACAATGCAATTTACACAACCAGCAAATGTAAAAGTGAAAACACAATGCAGAGCTAATACCGACTACCGAGCACACGGCAACACTTATACAATTCTACTTCACAGACGGCGCCGACAACACATTCCCAAAACCAAGGAAAAGAATACCCTCAAGGATGAGGCGGGCCTGAGGCCGAGACCGGGTCGCGCCTACCCGTCTGGTGATGAGACGCGGAGCGGCGATGGCGCCCCAACCCCGCGGGCCTCGCGGGCAGTGTCTGGTAGGGGGTGGGAAAGGGGCCCCCTTGGTCGCACTATCTCAGCGCGGGGGGAAACAGGAGGGGGTTGCTGATGCTCGGGGTATAGAGGATCTTTATTATCCCTGGTGTGCGTCTCCACCTCGGCCAGGTCGCGCTGTCGGCCTCCCTCGGGTGCAGCTCCCTGCACGACGCGAGCACCCCCTCGTCTGGTGTCGCCGCCTTTCCACAGCTCGTCCCCTCCGTTCCGACTCCAACGCACATGACGAGCAACTCCAACGCACACGACGAGCAACTCCACCGCCCGCGAAGTCTTGACCCTCCGCTTCCGACTCTCCTACTCTCCGCCTCTGGACTCTCCGACTCTCCACTCCTGACTGACGAACACGGTCCTTTTATCCCCCCGTAGCTTCGCCTTTGACCCCCTCCCTTTGACCTTTCACCTCGCTCCCCATTGGCCCGAGAAAAAGTGGGCGTGAAGGCTTTTTGATCCACAAATTTGCATATATCGATCGTCCTGGAGGCGGGGCCAAATCGCCCCTCGCTCACCGATTGGACGGCAAAAAGTGGGCGTGTGTCGTTTTTGATCCGTTTTTGAAGCACAAAATCCGTGATTTTGTACACGCTGTTCGACGCACGCCCTGCACGAGTCCAACACCGGTACCCACAGTGGGGCAAGAACGGTGGCGATGCTACGGTTGCGAGGTGTGACGTGAAGGTCGTGGCGGTTGTGGTGAAGCGGTGGTTGTGGTTGTTGGTTGATGTTGTGGTTGTGGTGGTAATCATGGCGGTTGGTCCAAAATAAAGATAGTAAAAGAAAAACGGCTATCCTGAAGAGTCGCAGCACGCATAAATGACATGTATTCCCACTAGACAACGGGTTTGGGCCTAACTACACATGTACTTACCGAGATACCTCACCTAAGGGACCTGAATGGTGGTTTGCGAATTTGGTAACCACAACAATATATACAAGCCGGTAGGCGACATGGGTGGTTGCAATATAATTGGATACTAGTCATACAGTTTTTGACAGATTGGGCTGAAAATTTTTGACAAAGAGGTTGATTATAGTGTGCATAAAAGCGAAGAAGCCGATTTTTGATTTTAGTAAAAAAACAATTTTTCGGATTTTTTCAAAAATTTCAAGGTCCCGTTACGAGGCAACGGTGGCGTCGATAGCAACGGTGCTCAAAAGCATACAACTAGATCTTGGTATGAACCTACCAGTCAAGTTTAATCAAAATCGGTTGACTCCTCTGGCCTCCAGAGTTGTCCATTACATACAAACAAACAGACATACGGAAAACCTGAGAATAACGGTAGTTTGGCGACCACCCAAAAAACCTGAGAGTAACGGTAGTCTAGCAACCACCCAATATAGTATATATATATATATATATATATATATATATATATATATATATATATATATATATATATATAATCACAACATCCAGTCACATTTCTCACCTGTAATTTGAGGAAATAACCCATCAGCTCTCGCTTGATATGCCTGGTTTTGGCTTCATGGTTGGGGTGGCGGGCTTTGGATCCTCGGGCCTGAGTTCAAAACTCGGCCTATCATCCTTCCGAGGTCGACAAAATGAGTGCCAGCATGCTGGTATACTGTGTCGGAGTGGCGACCCATCCAGGATTGT
This sequence comes from Eptatretus burgeri, assembly GCF_056783735.1. Lineage (NCBI taxonomy): Eukaryota > Metazoa > Chordata > Myxini > Myxiniformes > Myxinidae > Eptatretus > Eptatretus burgeri. The sequence goes on along the minus strand of NC_140963.1, from coordinate 128,131,990 downwards.
GCCCAGTCGCTAAGGAGATTGCTTAAGCAGCACCAACGCTCTGCACAGAGTATGGTCCCAATCTCTTCCCCTCGCTTGATCAATTACCCAAAGTGGCGAGGATTTTCAACTAATTTAACTCCCATGCTCTTCTCAGGGTAAGTGATGAGGTGATAGCTGATTGGTTATTCCCTCTAGGTACGGGTGAGAAACGTGATTTATTTGGTGTTGTTGTGCTCTTTGCATTCCATGTGGACATGGTACATGCTTGGGAGCCTCGGTGGTGTTGTGCAGGAAACCCACCCATTCCCCCCTTAACCCACCCCCCCCCCCCACCACCAGGAAATTCACCTCCACCTCTACTGGTTCATCCCACATAATTTTTTGTAATTGTGTCATGCAAGTGACATCATCTTCCTGAATCTATTGTCTCAATGATTTTCCCTTCCAGAACATCCAATCATGTCTCATGGAATAAGGAGTCATCATTCCCATGGATTCCCCATTTTTTTGTCTGTCCAATATTTCACCGAAGCTTATCGTGTTTTACAATGGGGCCAAATGTGTAACAGAACATTTAAAGATATTATCAGTGACAGTAAATATTATGTTGAAAACAGAGACTCGACAGCATTTCCTCGTGATCACTTTTCCTGCTTTATTCCAGGCACCCATTGCCAGCGTTTTCGCAGGCATGTGGACCAATTGGGCAACATGGTACAACATAAATTGGCTGGTGGTCGCTGGACGGCACGTTTCGATTTTGTCAACTACGGATGCTACTGTGGCCTCGGAGGATATGGACAACCACTGGATGAAATTGACCGGTATTAACTGATGATACTATTTTCTTGGACATTTGATTTTACGCCTAACTAACAATAGCAGTTCTGACTTGAACAACAGTGAAATATTTGCTTGATGCAAATCCCCCAAAAATAGGTTCTGTTGTAGAACTTGCAACCTTTGAACATGGAGTGGCATTATTTGGTTCTCTGTTACAGATGCTGTCAAATTCACGATCAATGTTACAACATGAATACGATGAATACTTCATGCAGATGGTACCACTCTCCAGTTTTGACCACGTACACCTGGCGTTTTGATTCCAGAAATAATATAGTTTGTGGTGTGTGTGGCTTATTTGCATATTTTTGCAACATCTTCTTTTACCATCATCAAATTTCTGATCGGTCAAAAACAATCAAATTCTTGCTCAAATACTGATGTGCAACACATAGATTATTAATTTAAAGTTCATTAAAAGCTAAACGATGTAAATTGGTGAATTCATAGTTTGCTTGTTGTGATGTATCATGTTCTGCAGGAGATCAACCTCATACTTGCTTGCGGGAGATTTGTGACTGCGACAAAACGGTAGTGGAGTGCATCATGGGAAAAGAATACCATGCCAATTTGAAGAATATCGACCGCATCCGTGACTGTCTACTTTTTCGTCTATTTTGATCTTCTTTCACATGTTTTGCTGTGTGCACCTGCTGCTTGCTGTTGGGAATATAAACATGGAAATACTTAAAATCACATTCAGATGAAACACTGCACTCTACTTACAAGTTATTCACTTACCTCGACTGCTTTGGAGGATCAAAATTGTAAACCCAAAAAATTAAGGAACAGCGCAACTGAATCGAGATAGTATAGATATATTGTTATGGATTTGGCGGCACTTAACAGCACCGCCGTCTCAGGGGTTATAACGCCGGCTAGTTTGGCACAGGTCTCGGGTTATGCACCTCAGATCACGATACCAAAGTACACCTGGGCCGTACCAGTTGGGGATATAGACCCCGGCTACAGACTGGGTTTGATCAGAAACTGAGCGAAGTCTGCCAGTCCGTAACCAGGATGGTTTTAAATACAAATCGAGCGATTGTTCCTCAGCGCGGCACGAATAAATTCAAGGCGGCAAATGTTGTATAAATCAACCAGATTTATTGGGGACAGATCGGGGAGCACGACACAAGCAAAGCATTCACGATAACATTATCGTTCATCTATAACCCACTCTTAACTCGGGAGCTACGGATACGGGTTTTGAAGGGAGCCCAAGCAAAATAAACCTTAGGCCTGGACAACATGCAGACAAGACACGGAGTACTTGGTGGCGCCTCATGGACGAGAGAAAGTGTCGAAGGCACGAATGCAGCTCGTGACAAGCCGATGGTGTCGGATTCGAGCGCCCAGCTCGAGCATGGCAATGCTCAAGCATGGTATCGAGCAATCAATGCAGCATGGCAAGATGGCACTCATACTCCTATCGGCACCGCTAACGCATGCCGCGTGGCAAGATGGCGGCGACGACGTCCTTTTGTCGGCACCGCTCACGCACCAGCCTCGGCGTGTCCAGCCCCTGTAAGGTGGACGGCACAGGAGAGAAAGATCTACGGTGTGTTCCAGCTGGTTTCTCACAATGTCCAGTATGTGAATCCAGGCCTGGCCTGTACACCAGACTAGGCCTAATCTGGGTGTTGGACTCAGCAGGTGGATCGATGGGATGAAAAGACGTCGTCGACCTGTGCAGGGAGTAAGCAGTCAGAGGCTCTGTGGTTGGATTCAGGATGAACCTGTGGATGACCTGCAGGCTGGATCCATGGCCGAGGAGGAACAGCCGGCCAAGCCACTCCTCATAACGCAGATCCCAAACAGACAAAGCAGTTCCTTCCTTGCCTTTCGGGGCGGGCCTTTTCGACCACCCCAGGGACACGTGATTGATCCATTGTTCGAGTTTGCAGCAGTTCTCCGCCAATGGGTTGCTGGCACGTCTTGCTGACTGATTCTGTCAGGGTGCTGGGTGTCAGGGTGCTGAGTGTCAGGGTGCTGGGTGTCAGGGTGCTGGGTCAAAGGGCGGAGGAGCTCCTTGTGAGCCAACGGCCATCCATATCTAGTGCCCAACTGTGTCTGCAGACGTCCTCCTGCAGTTGGGTTACTTCTTATTAGGAGGTTGGTGGCAGGATTTGCACTCCAGCCACCGTAAAACCCTTCATTCCGCAAAACGTAAAAACGCAAAAAAATCTGAAAACCCACTCCGTGGGAGTACCTCCTGTGCAGCTTCCCTTCGCAGGGCAGCTCACCGGATGACGGGATTGGGGCAAAGCCTTCGGGACCCCCAATCTTTGATCGGAGGGAAACCACGGGGTAACATCCCTGGGTCAGATTGCGGGAGAGTGTGTCGGAGTGGTGCTGAGGTGTCGTCCACCAGACAGTGGTCTCCTTGGGTTAACCTGAGGCGGTCCCTTCGGGTGGGTGCCTGGAATGTCCTATCCCTAAGAGAGGATGATCACCTGTCTCTGTTATCATCTGAGCTCAAGCGTTTGGACATCGGGATTGCAGCTCTCTCTGAGGTTCGGAGACCGGATTGCGGCGAGATCATGGTGGGTGGTTACACCTACTATTGGTCTGGTCGCTCTGATGGTTACCATACCCAAGGAATTGCTGTAGCTGTGTCCAATAAGCTGACCCCAATGATAACTGAGGTAACACCGGTCAACGAGCGTATTATGAGATTAAGGATTCGTCACTCCTTAGGTGTCATTTCCCTGGTCTCTGTTTATGCTCCGACTGAGGCGAGTGATCTCACCGTGAAGGATGCATTCTACGCCACACTCGAGTCTGTGGTTGATCAGTGCCCCAGACGAGATACACTTCTAGTCTTGGGGGATTTCAATGCATCGACTGGAACTGATAGGGATGGTTATGAGGTGTGTGTTGGTCCCCATGGGTCAGGAACTATGAACCAGAATAGCACTAAGTTCCTTGACTTTGCAAGAAGTCATGGACTTAGGGTGGCTGGTTCATGGTTTCAGCGCCCACAAGCTCATCGCTGGACTTGGTATTCCAACGCTGGCGGTGTGGCAAAGGAGATTGACCATGTCCTCATTGACGGTCGTTGGAGGATGATCCAGAACTGCAGGGTCTACCAGAGTGCTCAGTTCCTCAATACTGACCACAGGCTTGTTGTAGCAACTCTAAAGCTGCACCTTAAATCCTGGAGAATGGTACCATCCCAGCCTAGGCTGGATGTTGCCAAGCTCAGGGATGAGAGAGTAGCTGAGGAGTTTTCGAACAGGCTGAGTGGACACTTGGGGGGTCTGGGTGCTTTGGGGGGTCCTGAAGAGTTGTGGAGCGCCTTCAAGACCACCGTCCTTGATGTTGCCGGTGGATGTCTTGGAACTCACCGCAGGGCAAAGAAGAATTTTGTCTCTCGAGGAACACTGGATACCATTGATCAGAGTCGCAGGGCCAGGCTGAATGGCAGAGCTGAGCTGTTCAGGGAGCTGAGGCGTAAAACTGTACGTGCACTGAGGGTGGACAAGGAGGCCTATGTGTGAGGAATCTGTGAGGGGGTAGAGCATCACCTGTGGACAGGTGATTCTCGTCCCGCTTACAGGGGAATTCGCGCATTACGTTCATCCAAGCCCATCCCTCGGAGCACTGCAGTTCGAGCAGAGAGTGGTAGGCTCTTGACAGAGGAGCCTGAAGTGAAGGCCCGCTGGGCCGGTTACTTTGAGCGGTTGTACCAGGCTGATCCCCCAGCTGTCGAGTTGGACGTCAAGGGTGTTACAATCCCTGTTGCTGACCCTCAAATCAACTGTGGTCCACCTTCGCTTGTGGAAACACGGGCTGCGGTGAACCAGTTGAAACGGGGCAAAGCTCCAGGGATCTGTGGCATCCATGCTGAACTTCTCAAGGCTGGTGGAAATGCTGCACTCGTGTCGTTGCATGCAGTTTTGTGCTCTGCCTGGAACACAGGCATCATCCCAACTGACTGGAAGAGGGGCCTTGTTGTCCCTCTCTGGAAAGGGAAGGGTGATCGCCAAGACTGCAACAACTACCGAGGGGTGACGCTGCTCTCAGTGCCGGGCAAGGTCTTTGCTCGGATAATTCTTGATAGGGTTCGCCACCATCTGCTTGAGCACCAGCGTCCAGAGCAGTCAGGCTTTACACCAAAGAGGTCAACGATTGACCGTATCCTTGCACTTCGTGTCCTCACCGAACGCAGACGAGAGTTTCGGCAGGGGCTGCTTGCAGCCTATGTTGATCTCTGTAAAGCGTTCGATTCAGTGAATCGGGATGTCCTCTGGAGGATTCTTGGTCTTCGTGGGGTGCCACCAAGACTGATCGATCTGATGTCTGAACTCTACTCTGGTACTGAGAGTGCTGTGAAGTGCGGTGGTACCACCTCTGACTTATTTCCTGTTGTTACTGGAGTTCGTCAGGGATGTGTACTTGCCCCCACACTTTTCAGCACTTGTATGGACTGGATTTTAGGGAGGATGTCGGAGAGATCAAGTTGCGGTGCATCGGTTGGGAATGTCAAGATCTCGGACCTTGATTTTGCAGACGATGCAGTCATCTTTGCGGAGACTTTAGACATCCTTTTGGGGGCCCTCGAGGTGCTGAATGAGGAGTCGGAGCCGCTGGGGTTACGGGTTTCTTGGGTCAAAACTAAGATCCAGGCTTTCGGTGACATCTTGGATGCTGCTGTCCTGTCTGTGTCTGTTTGTGGTGAGGATGTTGAGGTCGTGGAGAGATTCACTTACCTTGGCAGTGATATTCATGTCTCTGCTGGCTGCGAGTCAGAGGTCAATAGACGTCTGGGTCGGGCCTGGGGAGTCATGGATTCACTGGATCATGGGGTGTGGCGCTGCCGGTACCTGTGCGGGAGGACGAAAGTCCGAGTCTTCAGGTCCTTGGTACTTCCAGTCTTGCTCTATGGGTGCGAGACTTGGACTCTGACCAAGGATCTGAGACGGAGACTTAATTCCTTTGGTACCAGGTCTCTTCGGAGAATCCTTGGCTATCGCTGGTCGGATTTTGTGTCCAACGAGCGGTTGCTGAGAGAGACTCGGATGAGATTTGTTACCTGCATAGTCCGTGAGCGTCAGTTGCGGCTGTATGGACATGTGGCTCGTTTTCCTGACGCTGATCCTGCTTACCAGATTCTCTCAGCGAGGGTGTCTCATGTGTGGAGGAGGCCAGTGGGCCGACCACGTGCCTCATGGTTGCAGCAGGTTGACCATCATCTCAAGGAGATGGGGATGGGCCTGGCATCTGCCTGGGGGATGGCCAGACGGAGGCTCCTGGAGTACTGGCGGAAAGTGGACGCAGCGACGTGCTGTTCTGGCACGTGCTCCCATACCTGACCTGACCTGGGTGGGGGCTGGTTAGGAGGGGGGAAGGAAGAAGAAGACTCCTCTCGGTATACCACCACTTTATGAACAATGGACCGCCTGCTACACCTTCCGACACACATGTAACATCCGATTACCAAACAACCTGGCTAAACATGCATTTAAGGGGGGATCTGGGCTAATCCTATATTTAATAACCCATTAAGGGCCCATTTCCGCAACAATATTACCTTTGGGTGCCTCTCATGGAGGAGCTCATTTCTCCCTGGTTTTTCAAGTTTATTTATAAGTTTCATGTTAATGCTTTTAATTTCATTCCACCTCTGAAACATCCTCATACAACCTTTTGCCATTGTGAAGACTATTCTTTCATAACCACATACTCTGTAATTAGAGTCAATAAGGCACACAGTCAAAGTTTTTGGGCTTGATGAGCCATCACACAGCAGAGTCCAGGGCACCTGTCAGGTATACATTGAATGACATTTCAGTTTGTTAGTTATGAATGATAGTTTGGATGAAGCTTTAGAGGATTTGTGAAAGCATATAAAAATGCTCACGCATGGGCATGTTAAAGCAATTTGATTACAATATCACAAAGCAGTTTGATTGATCCAACTGATTTACAGGAGTCATATGTCCATGTCATACATGCATGCCTGGTTGTTTGTTGGAGCTTGTAATTTGCTGTTCTCATACACACACACACAAAGTTATTGCCTCTAATTGGCTTACTGCCTTGCGCACTGCTTAAACATGACCACTTGTCAGCTTTTAAAAGATAGTGTTGTTTTATTGCTTTTGATTTCATTGAACAGTTGGGTGAGACGAATGGTGTTAGGAGTGGGATGTCAACTAGTGTCAGGAGTTGTGTTCGGTGTGTCTATGAACACAGACCGTCTAAGCTGGATGGTTTAAGACCTCCATGGATATCAAAATTATCTAATTAATTTACTGCATTCTATGACTATTACGCTTCCCCCCAAGGATCGTTCCAACAAAAGCCAAACCTTCCGGTGAAACGTGTGGGAGGCAAAAGGGGGGAAAATGTTTCTTGTAATTAAAATGTGATTTTTGGATTACTGCCTTAAGAAGATGTGGAACACGAACTTATCTCATGATCACAGATGGTGATGAAGAAGATTCTACAACAGCTTTAGCGGTTCCACCTCAGACTCTGCAACCTCCAAATGGAGAGCTGAACACAGAACAGGCTCCTCCCACCTCGACCTTTGGGAGATGATGATGCGTCAGTTGAGAACGTCCAATCAAAATGTGACAAATAATACCAGGGGTAAGGAAGCACAAATCAATATAAATATACGGCAAAGTTCTTGTGGTTGACAGACACAGATAGGGGATGATGGAACGTGCAATCTTATATCCAACTAGAACGGCACTCGGTAGAGCGCATGCAGTACCTCCTCCCAGCTAAAAAGTTCATGTTCTGTATCCCAATGATTAGCCGGATCTGAAGCTGCACCTTAACCAAAATCGAACCAATTCATTCTTGGCAGACACCCAACCTGTCCACTAATTTTCATCAGAATCCCTCCATAACTTTTTGAGATATCATGCTATATATTGTTTTGTCCCTATCATTCAATGGTGAAGAATCGCTGAACAAACTTTTTTTTAAAGTCTCCTATCTGGATCTGGATTTCCACCAAAATTGAATCAATTAGTCATTGACAGACACCCAAACTGTCCACTAAGTTTTGTCCAAACCCGTCCATAACTTTACGAGATATCGTGCCATATATCATTTTGGCCTTGTCTCTCAATGGTGAAGAATCACTTCAAAAATTCTGCAATCCAGTTTCAGATCCAGATCTTCACTGAAGAAAGATGTCGTGCATAGCACAATACTTGTGAAATCTAAATAAGCAATCGTTGTTATGGGAACAGCAATTTGATAATTTGGAATCAAGTGTGCAATAATTTGACCTATCAAGCGTGCATAACAAATTTGGTTGATACATTTTCTAATTGCTGCTGTACTGGTGATTTACATGTTTTTGAAGGGATTGACCTTGATATTTGACTAATTTTGACAAGATTTTATACACATGCACAACATATGCATACAAATAAGTTGTGTAAGTTTCAATCTGATATCTTGAATAATTCCTGAGGGTTGGCAATAATAAAATCAAACAGGAAGGGCACTCTTTGACATCGTGACATCGCCAGATATGCCTCCACCAACATTAGTATATCATTACGCATACTTGTACCAAGTTTCATTTAAATCCCTGAATGCAGATTGAAAATATTAAATAATTCTAGCTTCCAGACTATGCATCCAATCAGGTTGAAATTTAAAACATATTCTGCATGAATACTAGATCATCATTGTGACATTTCACATCGATTGATGGAGCAGTTCAAGAGAAATAATTTTAAAAAGATTTTCATTCAATCCAATATGGCTGCCAAACCACATGACCGATGACATCATTAACCCCTACCCCCCCCCCTACAATTTAGCCCCAGATGACCCTCAAAATTTTTCATACTGATCAGCTAAAGTGTCCGACGTATGCAATTATGACGTAACGAAGCCACCTACGACATCATCAAAAAAAATTCACACGTTTCCCATTAGGAGTAGTTGCCATGTGCCAAATTTCAATTTTTTTCCATGTTGCAGTTTCGGAGATACAGAGATCGAAAGTTTTTGCTTTTTTCCAACATGACTACCACACCACGTGACCTATGATTTCAAAATTCTCATTAAAACATTCTACATGAGTAGTCGGACCTATGGTGAAAATTTTGTGTCAATCGGATAAGCCATTGCAGAGAAAAAAAATTCGAAAATTAGCATGGACGTACGTACGTATGGACAACCGAAAACATAATGCCTCCGGCGACTTCGTTAACGGAGTCATAAAAATATTCGATTTGATTATAAAGGGGTAAAAAGGCTTAAACAATGTTAATTTGCTTAAACTAAAGGCCCAGTCACACCTTGACGTTTTAGCCAGGAATGGCAACGTATAAAAATGCTCGTAAAACGTTGGCGTACGCTGGAGTTTTGAGGTTTTTTTTTTAAGTTTTGGTCGTATTCATAACGTGTTGGTCGTATGCATAACGTATTAGAACGGGCACAGAACGTTTCGTTGTGTTAAAGATAACTTATACCAACGAATGCTTAGCCTGCTGTCGGCGTTCACAACTTATGCCCAACGATAGTTCAACTTAGTCATAGCGCGCTGCACGTATCGCCGACGAACTCGTGGCGTTCTCTGTTAAAAACCTACCGCTCGCCGATTTAAATCATAACCGCCTCAAAATTGGAAGTGTCAACATCGCAGTCACACCTTGACGATTTAGCCAGCGTATGCCGACCTATGAAAAATGTGTCTAAAACGCTGGGACACGTCGAATATGGTATGGGTAAGTTGTGTATACGTTGGGAGCACGATGAAAAACAATGAAGTACACTGGCATATTACGTGGTACGTCTAGTACGTCGTGAAATTTCAAGCATGCTGAAAATTTTACGACGTACTCGACGTATGGCTCACAAGTTCCGCATACGCTGGCACAAGTTCTCGGCACGCTCCGCAATCGTTTACACACGTCGGCCACACGTTACTTGTAAGTTACTCATAAGTCAAAACACGTCGAGGTAATCTTTAGCATACCCAAAACTTAATTTTTAACCTACGAGTAACGTGCTTTGAACCTATTAGTAGCGTGCTTTGAACCTATGAGTAGCGTACTTTGAACCTATCTTTAACGTATCTCAAACGCACATTGGCATATGTGGACGAATTTGATTGACGTCTTCCGGACGACCACAGAACTTACTGAACGTGTTTCTAACTTACAGCTACCGTATAATGGCGTATTGGCAGCGTTTAGGGGAATTGGTATATACAATTGGGCTTCACAAGAGGAACCCGTCAGTGTTCCAGACTCCATGTTGAGTAGATGTCAATGGCAGTAGCAGTGGTAGTAGTAGTAGTAGTAGTAGTAGTTCGAGAGAATTTAGTGTTGTCAATGTTAGTAGTAGTAGTATTAGTAGTAGTAGTAGTAGTAGTAGTAGCAGTAGTAGTTCGAGAGAATTTAGTGATGTCGATGTTCGTAGTAGTAGTAGTAGTAGTAGTAGTAGTAGTTCGAGAGAATTTAGTGATGTCGATGTTAATAGCAGTAGTAGTAGTTCGAGAGAATTTAGTGATGTCGATGTTAGGAGTAGTAGTATTAGTAGTAACAATAGTAGTTGCAGTAGTAGTTCGAGAGAATTTAGTGATGTCGATGTTAGTAGTAGTAGTAGTAGTAGTAGTATCAGTAGTAGTAGTTCGAGAGAATTTAGTGATGTCGATGTTATTAGTAGTAGTATTAGTAGTAGTTGGAGAGAATTTACTGATGTCGATGTTGATAGTAGTAGTAGAAGTAGTACTTTCAAGTAATGTGTTGCAAAGTGTGAACAACATTCGTGTAGCGTGCTTACAAAACGTTACTCATAGGTTAGAAATAAGTTTCAGGTACGCTAAACATTACCTCGACGTGTTTCGACTTATGAGTAACTTACAAGTAACGTGTTTCAACGTGTGTCAACGATCGCATAACGTGCCTACAACTTATGGCCAGCGTAGCGGAACGTGTGAGTCATACGCCGGCATACGTTGTAAAATTTCAAGCATGAAAAAATTCGAGGAAAACCCAAAAGTTCAACGTTTAAAGCCAGCGTACAACGACGTATGGCAGTGATTTTCAGCGTGCTCTCAATGTTATCAAAACTTACCCATAACGTATTCGACGTGTACCAGCGTTTTAGACAAATTTTCAAAAAATCGGCATAAGCTGGCTAAAACGTCAAGGTGTGACTGGGCCTTAAGAGAAAACGTATCCTTGACAACAGTCGGAACTGCTGATAAGCTAAATTCTGCAGTTTAAAATTTGCATCTGGTCAAGAGATTTTCGAGCTTATCGCATTTTTGCTGCAATTAAATAAAGGCACGGCCACTGCCCAGAGAGTTGTCAGGGGGAGGGTGTGGGAGGAGGTAAACATGAGGGGAAGGGAAAGGAAAGCAGCCCCATAGAATATGGCTTTATTTTAATTGCAACTTAAATGTGCCTTAATTTTAAAACGTTATTTAACATCCAGTTTTACATCCATCCATCAATCCATTTAACATCCAGTGAGGATGTCAAACGCTGAAGAATTGTCTGCCTATGAAATTGTATGAGGCTATTCAAGGCTTCTAAACAAACCATTAGACATGTAATTCACATATTATATGAATTAAAGAGACATTAAAGGTGACGAAAATCGGCTTGGTGGAGTGAAATGCCTGTGTATGTAATTAGTTAGTCGGGAGCCGCTGGGTAAATTCGCGAGAGATTTTTTTTAACTTCTTTTTTTTTTTTAGAAGTTATTAGGTACACGTACACTTGAACATACACCCTGCAAAAATTCCTTTGTGGGAGGAGGGAGGGAAGGGTGGAGGTGGGAATCTGGAGGAAGTGGTGGAGTGGGATGAGGAGTGGAGGGAGTGGAGAAAAAAAAAAAAAAAAAAAAAAAAAGAGAGAGAGAGAGAGAGAGATGTGAGAGAGAGAGAGAGAGAGAGAGAGAGAGAGAGAGAGAGCTGTGTGAGAGAGAGAGAGAGAGAGAGAGAGAGAGAGAGAGAGAGAGAGAGAAAGAAAGAGAAAGAGAAAGAGAAAGAGAAAGAGAAAGAGAAAGAGAAAGAGAAAGAGAAAGAGAAAGAGAAAGAGAAAGAGAAAGAGAAAGAGAAAGAGAAAGAGAGAGATGCATGGCAATGCCAGGTACTTTTGCTCGTAAACAAATAAATGTGAACTTCTCTGCTCTGCCGAAGGGTTCGAGTTCAGATATCAATTTCTCCTTGCTTCTCTTCGTAATTATCATTCCTCAGCATTCTCTTTAAACCATCAGACGTTGGTAAATAGACAAGCCAATCTTACAAAGCAAGTGTTAAACGTTTATATAACAATCTTTTGCCAATTAAAAAGAATCCTTCATGTTTTTCTTTAGAAGAGAAGGCACCTCCAACTCATTGAAATGTTAGTACAGTAGAAGCTTCAATACAATTCAGATACATAGGACTTCGTGTTTATAAAATTTTATTCATATTTCAAAGCATTTCTTTCATTGCCAATGTTCTAAAAGCCATCATCAAAAAACATTTTAGTACTGTAATTGTAAGCTCATCAATAAGTTAAACAAATATGACGAAATCGAGTAGTTAAAAGTACAAAATTAAATGCATTAAAGTTTCTGAAACCCCATTTTGTCACCAAATTAAAAACATAAATCATACAAACCAAAATTTTAAATAGTGAATATTCAACAGGCAAAGTGTTAAATTCAGAAAGCATATAAGATAAAGGAGAATACAGATAAAGAATCACAATCGTGAGACAAATAAAACTCGACACAGACAACCGAGATAAGAACTACCTCTGCTGGATTATGACATGAAAAGCTTTGAACAAAACTTAGAGATGTCACAACACAAGTCCAACAACCATTAAAATATTTGGAGCCCAAGCAATGTAGTTGGCCATGGTCACCGCTCCTTTGCTGGCCATGATTACCGCAGCCAAAAGCAGGTCAGCTTCCACTCCATTGGCGAAAACAAAGCATCAGCCTGATGACATAAGAGACTGATTGCCACTGCACCCCAGTGAAGTTGACGAGTCTCAAATCTCCAAGATTGCCTTGCACACAAACTTACCAACAGTGTGGAGAAAAATCAATCAAAACTTGGTGTAAGACACAATGCAGGTTCAATAAGTACATGGAAAAAGTGAAACAACGCTCCATCTCATACATCCAAGGGCTTAAGTATTTCATTTCAAGACAAATTTTTAGTTTTACTCCAATGCAAAAAGGTTAATCATTGATGAAAATATTTTCAACTATTCTAAATTAGAACGAATCTATATATAAAATTGTTTCCTCTAAATTTACATGAAAGTATGAAACCTTTGAAGATGAATTGTGTTGAAGATGCAGATATCTACTCAGAAAAACAAGGTCAATATACAGGAAGTAAGTGTCATACATGTCTCCATCACTTCACCCTGTGAAGATGTTCATGCATAGTCAAACCTCTATAATGGCTTGTTCTCCATAACTCAATCCATTGACACTATTTTTGCAGTGAAACATCAATTTTTTCACAATACTTTGCGATAAAAAAAAATCAATTTTCATTCTGTTATTCATATATTATTATATTTTCTATTTTCACTCTATATGGCATTTTAATTTGATTGTGATATTTTATAATTGCATGTCTTTTATAGGAATAAATTAATAGAAGTTCTGTGTCCACTCATACAACTTGCATGTGCAATGCATTACTCATTCTGAAAAGACCAGGGTTTTATCAGGCATCATCATCATCATCATCATCATCATCATCATCATCATCATCATCATCATCACATTATACAGAGCATCAGCACTGTCAAAGCAGTTGGGAAAGGGTGATGCTCGGTGGTTTTCCATTTCCTTCACAGCAGTCAATCAGGGCAGGAATTTGGAATTTGGCCAGGGCACCAGCGATAACTCGCCTCTGGATTGCCGAGGACATTGTGTGATTTTTTATGTCATCTCAAATGAAAAAAATTAAAATTGCACATATATATATATATATATATATATATATATATATATATATATATATATATATATATATATATATATATATTCTTAGCATGTGTTGAGGCTAGCGATCCAAAAACCTGATGATATCCTTCCAACTAACTGTGTGCTCGTAAACATTTTAAACATGTCACATAATATCGAGATAAGCTAGAACTTTGCAAGTACAGGATGCGGAAATAATATCAAAAATAATTCTAAACAGCTTACATAAGAATCAATGAGGTTATCGCGAATTGATCACAAATATCATCTTGGCATGTGGAATTTGAGGTAAGCAAAGGAAAACAAGATGCAGTACATAAAAAGAGTAAAATTATACCATTTAAGTTTTTTGTTCATTCTCGAGTCAGGAGGAAAATAATATGTTTATGTATCAAACCAACTTTTTGGGTCACAATGCAACTAAAAAGTGTCAAATACAAATGTAATGCATATCATAATAGTCACCTCTGAAGAGGAATTATTATTTCACTACAAAAGTATTTTCTGCTGACCATTTCCAAGACAAATGTTAACCTTGGAAATCAACTTCAAAGAAAATTATAATGTTCTATAGCAAGAATATAACATATTATGAAGGAGTGTTTTGCAAAACAACAATCAAAATTGTATCATTCCTATTCACCATCAAAAAATTTTTAACTATAAAGGAAAGCAATCACTTCCATTAATATTTTGGACTGATGACCATTAGTATGCTTATTATATACACATTTACAAAACATTCATATTTATATCAATTTCGTTTTTCTTATTTTTAGCAGATATTCACATCTCACTTTGAAGAAAATGGTTCACATGTTTAAAACGTTGGCAACATCCCTCCCAAAAAACCTCAACAATGACTTTTAATAAACACCAGATTCATTCCAAATGAAAAGGAATATTTTGACAATTCTTTAAATAAACAAGCTCAAATGAGCTTCGATCCTCGTCCTCTTAATGATGACGTCATAAAAATGAATATGATATCATTGTGATGTATCAGGTTTGCGATAAATTATCTGTGCTAATTCCATGCTTGATTCCCACAAACAAAATTCAAACAGCTTGCCGAGTTTCGGAGATAATAGTACAGGCGATTTCCATTAGTGGCGATATTATGACGTCATTTTTTTTTCTAGGAAGAATTTCCAAAATCGGAGATGGTTACTGCCTGTGCGTGGGCTTTCTGCATATACATGGCAAGTTTCACGAAGATCTGATTAAAACTCTGGGTTGTGAAACAAAAAATGTCAAAAAATAGGAATGACGTCATAAAAATTGATATGACGTCAGAGTGATGTATCATATGTGCAGTAATTCATCTCTGCTAATGCCCTGTTCGATTCCCGCAAACAGAATTCAAACAGCTTGCCTAGTTTTGGAGATAATTTTTTAGGCCATTTCCATTAGCGGAGATATTTTGATGTCATAACTTTTTTTTCTTGGAGGAATTTTCAAAATCGGAGATGGTTACTGTCTGTGCAGGGTATTTTTTACATACAAGCCTTTAGGTGACATGGGTGGTCGCTATATAATTGCATACTAGTCATACAGTTTTTGACGGATCGGGCTGAAATTTTTTGACAAAGAGGTTGATTATATTGCGGATAAAAGCGCCGAAGCAGATTTTTGATTTTCGAAAAAAAAATGAATATTTTTCGGATTTTTTCAAAAATTTCAAAGTCCCATTGCTAGTCAATGGTGGCGTCCATAGCAACGGTGCTCAAAAGCATACAACTATATCCTGGTATGAACCTACCAGTCAAGTTTCATCAAAATCGGTTGACTCCTCTGGCCTTCGGAGCTGTCCATTACATACATACAGACAGACGGAAAACCTGAGAATCACGGTCGTCTTGCGACCACCCAATATGTGCCAAGTTTAAGGAAGTTTCGATGAAAACTGTAGGCTGTGAAGCAAAAAAGTCCACAAGAAGAAGATGAAGAACAACAACGTGAGCAAGACTTAAGAGATCCTCCACGAGGATCTAAAAAATAATAATATTGCACATCCTTGTTGGTCTTATCACCATTGAATCAAACCTTAAATTTTGAATGAAAAAGTTTTTTGTAGGAGCATAAACTTCAGCTGTAATCAAACTTTAATATTTGTTCTTCGACCATGATTCTATCAATGATGGGACACCATATCTGCCATCATGTTTTTCAATCACGTTTTCACTCAGAGGAGATGCCTTCTTTCATCTTCATTTTAAAAAACTGCAGCAGTATTGTAATAAAATGACATAATCTTTGATTTAACCTCACAACTTTGAACCTCAGAAAACAAAACACAAAACCTCACTCACAAACAAAACCCAAATTAAATCCTTGATTAATTGTATGCAGCTTACACAAAAATAAGAGCATGTCATGTAAAATAGACAAGCTATGACTTTACAAGAGTGGAGAAATAACTATAACCTACTTGTGTAATAATAACTTTGGTTATAACTAATATTTCACAAAATATTGTCCTTTTGGAATATGGAATTGGAAGAACATAAACTCAGGAAGCTGAACAAAATGTGGTTATATTCTATAATTATTCTATGAAAGGAGTAAACATCTTTTTACGTTTATGCATCAAATCAACTTCATGGACACATTCCAAAAAAGCATTGAGCTCAAAAGTACTGCATGGTTTCATGGTCAACTCTAAATAAATAATAAAAATTGTAATTTTATTGACAAACGCAATGATAAACATTGACCATGATAATTCATTTCTGAAATAAAAATGACATCTTCCAGAACAAGAATATTTCAAATTCTGTAGAAGTTTTTTACATGAATCAAAATCGAAATACAAAATAAAATATTTGTTCATGAATGGATATCAAAAATTTCAGGGCTTTAAAATTCCAATGAAAATACATTTCTTCTGACAATAGTTAACATGTCACTATCTGAAGAAAGACACACTTATTATGAAACATCCATTTCAAATTTCCTGTATTTTTCTGTTGAAATTTCTTTGTTTTTTTAATGTAGAAAACACACAACTCAACATATTCCTGCTTATGACTGCATAGCGGATGAAATATCTCAATGTATTCCATGCTAAGATGAAAACCCAGACGAGACTTGCTTCAGTGGTTTTTGGATCAATATAATTTTTAACACGAAGCTGACACTCTTGGTCCCCCATCTTTTGGGTGGTATGAGTAATCGATAGATGCAAGATGAAAACTAAATCTTGAATGGTTTTGGAAATATCATAGACACAAGCCAAGTTGCTGAGATGGTCGCCACAACAAGGTAATTCAGCCATTCACAGCCTCGATATAATCAGGTTGAGATAATGTCATGCGTAACAGATATCTACAATATGAAAGCGAAATATTCAATGGCATTTGAAAGATCGCATTTACAAAGGCACATGGACAGATTATTGGTCTGTCGTTTGGTCAGTTGGAGCTCATTTTAATGTCTTAACCAACCTTGTCAGAGGGGTGGAGAACAAAAAGGAACTGAAATATGTTGACATTATAAAGTCTGTTAAATGCACTTCTGAAGAGGCAAAAATCAACATCCACCAGCTTCATTAAAGATAAAAACATGAATCTTCTTCTTCTTCTTCTTCTTCTTCTTTCAGCTGCTCCCATTAGGGGTTGCCACAGCGGATCATCCGTATGATCCGCATAGTGATTTGGCACATGTTTTACACCGGATGCCCTTCCTGACACAACCCTGGTCGCCTCTTACGACACAGGGATATGGTACACCTATTTTAACCGGGGTATACACCGGCCCAGTACACTGGTACTCATTTCGCTGACCTCGGAAGGATTCAGTGGCCCAACGGGGCTTGAACTCAGGACCTTTTGGATCCCAATCCACTGTCCTAACCACTGCGCCAACACACCAGGCTAAAGATAAAAACATGAATGTGTTTCGAGTAATTTGAATAATTAATTGTCTGAAATAACTTTCCATAGTTTCATGTGTAAAACGTCGTCAAAAAAACTTTAGATGTTTAAAACAATGAAAAAATTAGTTATTAACTTATTTATTTGCAATTCCAACATTCGGCCAATGAAACATCCTATCTGCCATATTGTTTTTCTAAATAGTTTTTCAAATATTTATTCCACTTGTAGGAAACATTTCTTGTGTCATCTCAGTAAAAAATAAATTTTTTTTACCATTACTAATATAAATTCTTGTCATGTTGTGTTGAGCCTAATCGATGCAAAACCCTGATGAAATCCTTATGATGCTCTGTGTGCTCATAATCATTTTAAGAATGTCAAAGAAAATTTAGATGAACCATAACTTAAAAATACAGGATGCAGAAATATTATCAAAAACAATTCTAAACAGCTTACCTCATAATCAATTAGGTTATGACTAATTGATCACAAATATCATCTTGGGATATGGATTTTGAGTTAAACAAATGAAAACAAAAATAGTAATATTTGCAATTTAATTTTTTTGTTTATTATCGAGTAAGGAGGAAACTATTATTTATATGTTGACGTATCAAACCAACTTTATGGGCCACAATGCAAATAAAAAGTGTCAAATACAAATGTAATGCATGTCATAATAGTCACCTCTGAAGAGGAATTATTATTTTAATGCAAATTTAAAATAAAGACCAAAATGAAGACCAATTGCTGCACCGTAGTCCCAAAAAGGAAGCCAGACATAACAATACACACACACACACACACACACACACACACACACACACACACACACACACACACACACACACACACACACACACACACACACACACACACACACACACACACACACACATATACATACAAACACAAATATAAATACACAAACACAGATAAATGATGTACTGGTAAGTACTTACAAAAGCTATTTTATTTTAAGTTATAACCTTAACTTACAAGCAATTGACTGATTTCCCAACTGCCTGGATCATCAACTGGGCACCATTTTTCATCGAGGTTTCGGTCCTTTCAGCCCAGAATCTCTCTAACCAATGGATCCACAACCCTGGTCACAGGTCCACATCAGCAAATTACTCAACATCAATGGACCCACAACCCAAAGTTGTGTCCAGATAGTCAGTCGACACAGCAATGCAATAATATCCTTCTTCAAACATATAATTACTGCTTTTATTTCAAGTATTACTACATATGAATAACTAATCATACACCACTTTATATGAAAATATATTAAGTGGGAAACACTTTACCTTGTAAACGACCATTGCACTGCACCTTCGTTGATCCATCGACTCAAACTGTCATTCGAATATTCAAACTGTCATTAATAACCGATTTAACATTCTGCACTGCGTATCTTCGCAACCACCAACAAATTATTTTAATGCTTATTTACAATGTATTTTATTTAAAAAAAATTATTCTTTATTTAAACACCATCCATCCATCCATCCATCCATTGTGACCACACTCTGTGCAGAGTATTCCATCCATCCATCCATTGGGACCATACTCTATGCAGAGCATTGGTGCTGCCTCAGCAATCTCCTTGGCTATTGGGCACAATCCTAGATGGGTCACCACGCTGACACAGGATACCAGCAAGCTGGCACTCATTTTGCCAACCTCTGAAGGATGACAAGCAGAGTCAACCCCACCTGGTATTAATTCAACAGCCAAGCAGGATTTGACCTCAGGATCCTAGGAACCCAAGCACACCACCCTAACCATTAAGCCAACACCAGGCATATCTAAATACCTCCATTATTTAATACCATATATTAATGTTTAAACATACTTTTTTGAATCAAACATATATTTTGTACTGACCATTTCAATGACAAATGTAAACTTGGAGAATCAATTTCAAAGAAAATTGTAATATTCTATAACAATGATATTACATATTATGAAGGAGTCTTTTGCAAAACAACTATCAAAATTGTATCATTCCTATTCACAGTGAAAAAAGTTTAACTATTTTGGAAAGCGATCACTTCCAGTAATATTTTGGAACAGGTGAACATTAATGTGCTTATTCCTAACACATTTACAAAACATGCATTTATATAAATTTTGCTTTCCTTATTTTAAGCAGACATTCCCATTTCACTTTGAAGAAAAGTTTACATGTTTAAAACTGTGTTGGCAACATCCCAAAAATTTAACCTTAACAATGACCTTTAATAAACATCAGATTTCTTCCAAATGAAAAGGATTTTGTGTCAGTTCTTTGACTCATAAATTAATAATATTGCATAGCCTTGATGGTCTTATGGTCATTGAATCAAACCTTAAAATTCTGACGAAAATCTTTTTTGTATGAGAGAAACCTCTCCAGAACTACTTGTTGAAGATGTGGGAGATGCGTTCAAAGGGCATACAAGGTAAAATCTTTAGCTATAAAAATTCCTCCACGAAGTTAAAAGCCGAAGCAATTGGAAAAGCGAGCCCACTCATTGAAACTCAGAATATCAACTGATTTAACTGATTAAAGGGGGGGGGGTTGTTCAATTTTACATGGCAGTAAAATTTGCAATGGAAAATTAAACTGAAGTGGGAGTGAAAAAAAAAGAGAACCAAGATATATTTCAGAACTACATTTCAAGTCTGCTTAGATTTTAATGTTATGATGATATGCAAACATTTCAAAGAGACAATGATGACAAAATTGAAGGTTCTGGATTTAATATCAAAGAAGTCATTTAATCTGATGTGCATATTCTTAAGTCAGCACCAATAAAAGTATCTATATATATATATATATATATATATATATATATATATATATATATATATATATATATATATATATATATATATATATATATAGAACTACCAATACATATCAGGCTCAAGAAAGCAATCATAAACACACAAAATGATAAAAACAGTTTCCTCTGGTCTGATCTTGCTCATTTATGGCTTGCAGATCAGCATCCTGAAAGGGTATCCAAATATAAAAAGTTTGAAAACAAATTAAAAATGAAAGTCTTAGAATACCAAATAAAATTAACTGGTATTTCTAGGTTTGAGAAGATTCATGATCTCAGCATTAACGTATATGGGTTAACAGATTCTAGCACTTTAAGCAAGAAAATAAATTCTGGGAAGATGGAAGGAATTTCATTACAGGACTTAAAAGTATCAAATAGCCTCAGAGAAAAGAACAGACATATTTACCTTCTTACATATCAATCTAGAATCTAATTCACATTATACCTCCATAAAAAACTTCTCTAGATAAATTACTTCCAAAACAAAGCCAGAAATGTAACATATATCTTGGTAAGCGATGCATGAACTTATTTCATACATGGTAAAAACAAGACCAGCACCTGAGGTATTGTTCCAACCACAATTCAACCATAGTTGAGATGCCTTTACCTTAGTCAACAGTTGGGTTTAACAATGGAAATAAAACCATAAAACATCCGATCATGACATATGCCGATTTTTAAAGAATCCTTGAAAACAGAAACACTATCTTCAGACCCCAAGCAATCCCATACCACTGCATTCCAAAAGCATGATCCTTGTGGGTTCTGTTATTACGTGAAGTTCACTGTGGGTGAACAGAATAACAAGCAAGAACTATACAGAGAAGACTCTGCTCAAGAGTTTGTTAACCATTGAAAAAGATGCTATTTGGTTTACCAAAATGCTTAATTTAAGAAAAGCAAATGTCTGAAGAAGGCAATGGAAGTAAAATGGGGGTATTTTTAATGCTAAAGTTTGTCAGCTTTGTTGACAAAAATTGGTTTCGGATCTTGGTTATGATTTGCATCATATCAAGTATAAAGGAGGCACTCATCATAGCTGAGTTGAGAGTAAAAAACCCCAAAATTCATCCGGTGCTCGTGCACAACACCAACTGTGACATATCTGTTCATAAGATAATTGAGCAAGACTCCCAAATACATGTCAGCTATTCCCACCAATTATGAAAATTACCTCTCATTTACAAAGGCAATTCCTTACAAAACAAATATTATGTTCCTCGACTCGTACAAATTCATGGGAGCAACTCGAGCAACCCAAGCATTTAATATAATAAAATATCCCAATAAATGAATTATTTTTAAAATGAGGAATTTTAATGTCCTATCAGAGGCTCTTGGTGTTGAGGAAGATGAATAAATAGTGCTGTTCGCAAGAAAAGTTGTATATCCCTATGATTACAAGGATTTGTGAAAGAGATTTGAGGAAACACAGCTGCCATTTCCAGAAACCTTTTACAGCAACTTAAATAACACACATTTCAGATCAAAATGCACAAAATGCCTGGAGGAAGTTCAATGTAAATAATATTGGTGAATGCCACAATTGCTTTTTCAAGATTGATATCCTCCTATTCACAAATATATTTGAAAACTTTAGAGATGTCCGATATGATCAAAAGTGTTATGACTTAGATCCGGTCCATTAAAAATAATGTGTGGGTGAAGCATACGTAAAATGTAGATATTTTGGAAAAGGATGTGAGGAAATAAAAGATATCCTGTGCTCCGCAGATCGTTTCAAGTGTTTTGGTTGTCATATTTGTATTAATTATTGTTCTTCTGGTGTGATTTTTGGGTGAAAAATGTTTACATTTGAAATGAAACAACATATATAACTGATGAAGATGCTTGATCCAAACACACTACAAGATACCACACTTTTACATTTTGAAACAAATCCTTTAAATATTTTAAATGTCTGAACTGCTCCCAGACAGGAAAAAAAAAAACAGACAAAAGCATATAAACAATGTATTGTTACGGCTGTGGAAATTCACAATACACCATAAAGGGTCCTTAGATCAGTTATGATGCTAAGTCAATGTGCAGATAGGTCCCCACCGTTGTTTAAAGGGAATTTTCTTTGTGTCACCGGGCTGCGACGCTTTGAGATAGCCGCTTTTCTTTATCTATCGTTATTTTGAGCCACCATTGCAACAAACCTCCACGCAAACAACAACAGCCACCAACTACGCCACAATGCCCACACGCTCACACCACCCCCACAACAATCACCACCATCTTCGCCACTACGCCCGCCTACGAACGCCATCCTTCACGGACCATGGTAAGACGGTTTCCGCTTTGGAAACCGTCCGAGAAGGATTGGCAGGACAAAAGCACTTGTGAGGCCTATGGGTTTTTTTTTCCCGCCATTTTTCCCCGCGCTTGGTGTGAAGGAAAGGGGGAGGGCAGCTCGCCGCCGATTGGTGGATGAACAGTGTGAGGCGGTCGGGGTGAGGGAACGCCCCTTTTCAGGAACCTTCTCGAAGGAAGGTGGAGCCAAAAACGGGGAGGAGCGAAGGGCAGAGCCCCGCGCTATACAAGGCGGACCGCGCACGGGGATCACTCTCTCTGTCTGGGTCGTCGACGTCACTCTCTCTGTCTGGATCAACGTGACCACTCCTTGGGATTTTTCCCAAGATCTTGGGATTTTGAAGTACGTCTTGGGATCTTGGGATTTTCTTCAAAAAAATAGGATGAATCTTGGGATTTTTGGTCATGTGGGAAATTTTGACCGCTGCTTGACCAGCGCCAATTGTCGGTATAGGCCTAGCTGGCAAGCGAAACAATATGTGGATGAAAACAGACGGGGGCCAGCCTCATTGCGTCCTCTCCGCTCTGGGCAGCGCAGTGGAAAGCAGTGGGCCGGGATCCAGTCTAGTCGCGCCGACTCGCGTGACAGGAATCTTTGAACATGGAGTGGCAACACCTCGCCGTTTCCGTGTGGGTTTCGCTTTCTGTCTTAGAAGTTGCGAATTAAAACTGTGTTTTTCGGCCCTAGTTGGCAAGGGCATGATGGACAGAAATGATGAACTATTGGACTCTGGTGATGAAGAGCTGAAGCGTAAGTACTATCTAATGAGCTTCAACAAAGAATGGTTGAAAGATCCCGATTTAAAGCCGTGGATAGGGCAGGACCGTGATATGAATACAATGTACACAGTCTGTGACTGCAAATTCAAAGATCCCAACAAATCGGCTCGAAAGAAACACGGTGCCACAAGCAAGCACACGAAGGCTCTCGCAGATAAAGCCGCGACGGTGAACATTTACCAGTTCTTCAAAAAGAAGTCGATTGAATCAGATTTGACTGAAAAAGTGGTGAGAGCGGAAACGCTACTCGCTGGGTACATTGCCGAGCAGGGTTCCCTTCCGACAGATGGATCATCTCTCCGACCTCCTTGCATCCATGTTCCCCAACAGTAAAATAGCCTCAACCATGAAAATGAAGAGGATGAAGGCATCGTACGTCGTACAACATGGAATCGCCCATGACCAAAAGCAGTACGTGTCCACAATCTGCCGAGAAAATTGGTTTTCTCTGATCATAGACGAAAGTACGGATATCTCTGTATCACAGGTACTGGCAATCGTCTTGCGATACCACTATCAGGGTAAAGTCTGCGATTCCCTACTGGCCGTACTCGAGGTTGAAGACGGCAGCGCAAAAGCTCTTTACGGCACTGTAAAGAGAGAGTTGAATGACAGAGACATTCCACTGAACAATACCCTGGCCTTCGCCAGCGACAACTGCTCCACGATGATGGGTGCACGGAGTGGTTTTCAAGCTCAGCTGAAAAGAGACCTTCCCCACGTATTTGTACTGGGGTGTATCTGCCATTCTTTGCCGTTGTGTGCGAGTGCTGCCAGCCACAAACTTCCGTCATGGCTGGAGGCTTGGATAAAGGACGTTTGCAGCTATTTCTCCCGCAGCAGCAAGTGCCAGCATGAATTTCATCTGATTCAGGAGGCGCTTCAAAGCCCAAGGCACAAAATACTGAAGTTATCCCAAACGAGGTGACTTTCTCGCGGCGCGGTCATAGCTCGCATCATTGAGCAATGGGTCGCGCTCATGCTCTTCTTCCAGCCCCAGTCTCCTGTTGACAAGATCGATGGCGTGCATCAGAGATATAAAACCATGACTACCAGTGGAACGAAACGCATGATGTTGTTTCTCAACTACATCATGCCGAAAATCGACACCTTGAATTTGAAGTTCCAGTCAGAATCCTTCCGCTTACATCGAGTATTCGCGTCGATAAGGGACGGTTACAGAGAAATCCTGAGTATGTTCGTGAGGGAAGGCGTCATGGAAAGTGCCGACCTCGCCGAGATTGACCCGATTAATACCGCAAACTTCAAACCATGGCAAGAAGTGAACATCGGCGGGCGATGTACAGCCGATCTGCAGAGGGCGCCACTTCAGGACAAGGAGAAGAACTTCAGAGAAGACTGCCGAGGTTATCTGGTCCAGCTGTGCTGTGAAATCAGAAAGCGCTTCCACTTGACACCCAACAGTCTTCTCGCACATCTGCTCCCACAGTCCTCAGCCTGCGTGGAACGCGTTTTCTTGGAGGTGAATATGATCAAAACAACTTGCACAAATCGTCCACACACATCGTCTGTGCAGAACCGGATCCAGGCGAGTACATGCGGTTTATGATATTCAAATTTGTGACTATTTTACAGTTAAGACGATGTATGCGGAATCGCCGAATGTGTTATAGCGAACGCAGTGAGCTTCATACTTAACGCGTGCACGTGAGAGAATAGGAAACAACAACAAAACAACAACAACAACAAAAACACAATACCCCAAGCTATTTGGAATCCGTGTCGTTAGCTATGACCTTTTGCTTCCGGTTGTTTTTAAATGCTGTGCGGTGTATAAACACGATTGGGTTTTATTTCCATCTTGTGAATATTACATAACGGGTGCACATGAGAGAATAGGAAACAACAAAAACAACACAATACCCAGGCAATTGTGAATCCGTGTCATTGGCTATGACCCTTTTGCTTCCGTTTTTGTTTTGTTTCTGGTTTTTTTTTGTTTCCGGTTTTTGTCATGGGGAATGATGCATGCCGGGAGATCATGACCGGAAGTGTTTATTTATTTATTCAATAATTTTTTTCCCCAAAGTTAATTTTATTCTTCCGAAAGTGATTTTTTTTCATGACAGGAAGTGTTTATTTTGTATTTAACATTACCGGGAGTGATTTTGAAACTCTTTCCGGAACTTATATTTTCTTTTATTCTTGACTGGAAGTGATTGTTTTTATTCAATTATTTTTTTTTCCCAAAGTTACTTTTAATAAAGATATCTCCCACATCATCAAAAAATATTTTTTAATCGTGATTTACATTATTTGATCACTGATCCCGAATCCAGGCCGAAGTAACCGGAAATTGCGTCAAAATCATCAGCTGTGCGGCGCTTACACGTACCACGGTAGAGTTGGCAAGTATACAGTTGTGAACAAGTTATAGGTGAAGTCAGAAGCGAATGTAAGAAGAATTCCACGTTCGCTTCTCGGCTTTGCCTATTCCATATTATCGTAATACACAAGCTGGAGAGCATAAATTGTTTGTTGTACAGCGAAACCTGCGCCTTGGGATTTCTTGGGATTTTCGAAATCGCATTCTTGGAAAATTGCAAAAGTAGGAGTGGTCACGTTGGTCTGGATCATCGACGTCATCCTCTCACTTCATCTTCAAGCTCTCTCTTGGTGGTCGAGGTCGGGCTCTTATCTCTCGTCTTGGCGTTGGGCGACCTGTCGGTGAAGGCGCGGGCCGGTGGCGAGTCCGGGCGACGCCTCGGAGACGCAGACGGGAGGCGCAGCCCCGCGGCTGTGTGGTGCGAATCTGCGCGTCTGGCGAGGGACGCTGGAGAGAACTCACCGACCACATCATCGCAAAGGCCCGAGAGCAGGCGCGGCTATGCTAGCTGCCGTGGGAACAAGGCGTCGCGACCTGCCCACCGTCACACCTCGAGGGGGCAGGTAACCAGCACTGTCTCGCGGGCCTTTTCGGTCATCCACGGCCCACGACCATAAAGGTTTATGAACCCCATCTACCTCCCTTCCTATGGGGAGGGTTTTCCTGTTGTTTTTGTATGCATGCTGTGGCGCCGTGTCCTGTTAAGTAACGACTGTGTAAGTGACTGTATATAATAATCGTAGTTGGTTGTATTGTTTTTTTTATTTGCCTTGCTTGTAAATACGTGCATGATTCCTTGCTTGTGTTGTGTGTGCAATATGTGCTTTATAATAAATGTCCTTGTGTGCAATGTATCCCGTTCGTCGCGTCCTCCTTTCACCCCATTGAAATCCCATCTTGCATCGTGGAATGAGTCGTGGGTTTTAAACACCCGATAAATAATCTGAACCGTCGAGGTCGGCGATAACACCGCTCGGTTACCCCTGTAGCACGGAACTAACCGCTTAAGCGGTTCGTGTTCTAAGCCGACCTGCGGCGAGGTGCAACCCCTCGGTCGGTTACCCGCGCGGGTATTTAGGTACATCAACATTCGGCGATTCACCCTATTTTGCGCGGGTAGAATGCGGACTGGGTTGTGGTGAGGTAAAACCCCCACCCGTGACTGGCTCCTGGCGGTAGTTCCAGGAGGGTCACGACTGAATTGTCCGTCCGGTGGGCGACACGGCTGCCATTCGAGATACGAGGCCGATCGCACGCCAGGCGGGCCAGAATTCGTAACTATATTCTGTGATTATATTATCATTACACATAGGAATAAATATAAGAAGGAACAAAATAACTTCAAAATGGCACTAAAAATGAAATCATTTTCAAGATTAATAATATAAATGAATAATCGTAATGCTAATGGTGCTCCCTTTTCATTAAAAATTCATAAAATGACTATTGATTAATAGATATACTGTAAGTGCATGTATGTGTGTGTATATATATATATATATATATATATATATATATATATATATATATATATATATATATATATATATATATATATATATATATATATATATTTGCCACCACAACTTGTGGCTACTGGTTGCTCATTGTTGGGAGTGGAGCTGTGTCGCTGATGCAGTGCCCCCTGTTTCCAGTAAGTTGGCACTTATTTTGCTACCTCAGTAGGATGAAAGGCTGAGTCAACACACCTGGTGTTATTTCATGGCAGACAGGGTCTCAAACTCAACAGCCCAAGCCAGCAACCTCAACCGTTAAGCCATCACCATGCTTGATTCATAGATTAATGTTATATATTACTCACATCTGTAATTTTAAGAGAAATGTCAGCATAACATATTATCTAAAGAAAAGAATGGATTATTTACAAACTAAACCTGAACTTAGGATATGGCATTGTGTTTCTGAAAAAAATATATAAAATTTAAAAAACTTGTTTCAAAAAACAAAAGCAAAGACAAAATAAAGAATGGCTGATTTTCTATACGTAGAAATGAATGTATTTTTTTTGACCTGTCTGAGAAAGTAAGACAACATTTAATAATCATGAACACACACCAAATTCACGTAGATGTCTCATTGTTGGTTCAAGTAGATGTGGGAAAAGTTGTTTGCTTTTAAAGATGCTCCTCACTCCAAACTTTATAGATTATGATCATTGAATAATTTCAATAATGTCAAGCTTTATTATCATTATCACTATCATTTTGTACCATTATCATCATCAGCAATATCATGTACCATTACCATTGTCACTATCATAATGCATCCACATCATTATCACGATCATTATGTGGCATTATTATTATTGTCATTATAATGGACCATTATCATTCTCTGCTATTGTCAATACTATTACCATTATCCATCCATCCATCCATTGGGACCATACTCTGTGCAGTGTTGGTGCTGACTAAGCAGTCTCCTTGGCTATTGGGCACAATCCTGGACGGATCGCAACTCCGACACAGGATACCAGCAGCTGGCACTCATTTTGCTGACCTCAGAAAAATGACACGCAGAGTCAACCCCACCTGGTATTAATTCAACAGCCGCGTGGTATTTGAACTCAGATCCTAGGATCCCAAGCCCACCACCATAACCATTAAGCCAACACCAGGCATATTGCCATTATCATTCTCATTATGTACCATTATCACTATCAGTATGTACCATTTTCACGATCATTATCATTATCACTATAATTATGAAACATCGTCATTATCACTGTCATGCACCACGTTATCACAATCATTTTGTACCATTATCATTATAACTGTCATTATGTACCATTATCACTGTCATTATGTACCCACATCATTTTCACTATCTTTATATTCTACCAGTTGAAGCCCATGGTAAAAAATACCACAATAGAACAATTAAAGAAAAAGGAAGCCTTTCATTCTTATTCTGGTTGAAAGATGGAGGCCAAAAAATGGTTATATAAGGAATGTCTTGAGTTGTAATTGTATGAGCATGACACTTAAATAACCGAAGAAAGAAAAATGAGTTTGATTGGCTAAATCTTCGTTCTAAATGTTGCATTTTCTGGACATTACATGCATAAAGATGCAATCTCTTGTGTATAAATTTGTTTTCAACAGTATTTTCCTGTAGGTTTGGATGAATTTGAAGCAACTTTTACTTAGATGCTTCTTTCTAAGGGGCGTTTCTGTCTTTCGGGGGGAGGGAGGGGCAGGAGGGGGTGAAATGTGACTTGAAGCCCTGCATTCCACCTCCTCCCTTCCCAAACCCCAAGTCCTCAACGCCTTACCCTCCAAACCCCACCACTGTGACTCCTCAACCCCCCCCCCCCCCACTCATCACGACTCAACACCACCAACCCTGCCCCCACAACCACAAAGCAAAAACGTGTTCACTGACAATGTGCAAATATAATACATTGTGGTTTTATATAGCTTCAATAGATTCCAATTGCACTTCGCAGAGGCATGACCATGAGACCTACACCATTACAAATGTCCATGATGCCAATCATCTCGAACCTTTCAATATTTCATGATCCTTTTTACAGTCCCATTGGTCGATTTAAACTGAAATGAAAACTTATAGGGAGGGCATGACAGGCGTGAATATGACAGCTCTGAAGAAGTCTTTGCTTTCACATCCGACCAACATGGCAGCCAAATGATGTTGTTTGAGGTGTAAAGGAATGTGACACACAAACAGATGGATGAACCAGCATATTATTATATAGAGTTGTGTAAAACTCAAAAATCATTATATTTCTGAACAGCAAAGATATCATGTCATATTTCTGAAAAGAAAAGAAAGAAACAAAATTGATAGCAATTGAGGCAGCGGTCTGTTGCCTTAGACACTGCCTTGGTTTAACTCTTTTGTCTGATATAATTTTTTTTAATCTTCCTTGTATGTTTGGATTAATTAGAAGCATCTTTTATTTCATAATTTTTTTCTCACGGAGAACCGTTTTTGTGTTTCCAGGTAGGACAGACAGGAGGACATAGATGGCATGAGCTTATTATATACATATATCATCACGATCATTATGTACCATTATCATGACCATTATGAACCATTATCATAATTACTCTCATTATGAACTATCATTATTTCCCATTATCCTTATGACTATCGTTATGTATCATCATCATCATCATAATTGTTATATACCATTATCATTAGGCACCATTATAATTATCACTGTCATTATCATGGCATACCATTATTATCACTATCATTATGAAATGACAATGGCACAATGATAATGATCATGCTAATAGTACATTAGGATAATGATATTGATACAACATGAAAGTGATAATGATAGTGGTACATAATTATAACGGAGCATGCACCATTGTCACTATCACTCTCAATATGTACAATTATCATTATCACTGTCATTATACACCTACATCATTAAAAACCACAAATGGAAGCCCATGGTAAAATACCATGGCAAGAAAAAGGAAGCCTTTTATTCTTGTGCTGGTTGAAGGGGTTCAAAAACGGGAGGTTATACTGTACTAACGGGGTATGCTTCCACATTGTAAGCCATAACAAACCATGATTCCCCATTTTCTTTGGTCGCTTAACTACACTTATTTTTTTCATTTATTTATTTTCTTTCATTGATATTTTGATTTATGGACACTTTCAAATGTTTCTGTGACCCCCCCCCCCCACCGCCCCCAGTGTATGCACTTTAATGTCCCTCGACACAAAATTTCAGCTTTCTAGTTGACCCGGAATGTACCGAACATTAATACCAGTGAGTGAGTGTGTGTGTGTGTCAATGAGTGGTTGGAATGATATATATATATATATATATATATTGTTATGGTGATGGGTACCGAGGCACCAGCTTGTTACTCAGGGGGCTTAATCCCCGGTTATCCTCGGTGGAGCCGGACCTGGGGCCCCACTTACAATTAACGTTATAGTATGGTGGGTTGTTTTAAAACCAAGAACACCACCGAGTCAACCACGAGTTCCAGTGTCCGCCGTCTAATTATTCCATTTAACTATAGGTCACGTGGTTACCTGAGCGGGGAGTGCGCCCTCGGCAAAGCACCAATATTATCTAAGTAGATTTTAATTAGGGCGGCCGAGCGTTTTAACCGCTGGTGCTTGCCGACGATATTTTGGTCCAATCTGTGGTAATTACCTCCCAGTCTAACTCGGTTCGGTATGTTTGGATTAATTTAAAGCAACGTTCATTTAATAGTATGTTTTTTTTCTCACCGAGCACCGTTTTTGTGTTTCACGGTGGGACAGACAGATAGACAGATAGAGACAGCAAACGCTTACGATTTACATACATAGATTATCACTATCATTAAACACCATTATCACGAGTATCACATTATCACTATAGTTAGGGCCACATTATCATTGTCATGATGAACCATGATCACGCCCATTATCATGATTACTCTCATGATGAACGATTATTAATATCGCAATTTCGCATTATCCTTATCACTATCGTTATGTACCATTATCATCATTGGTGTTAAGTATGATTATCATGATCACAATCTGATGTGCCACTGTCATTATCATTTTCGTTACGGACCATTATCATCATGATATATAATGACAATGGTACATAAATAATGATAATGATCATGATAATGGTTTGGAATAATTTGAAGCAACTCTTCCTGAATTGTTTCTCTCCGAGTAGCATTTCCATGTTTTGGGGAGGGGGGGGGGCAGGGGGAGAGAAAAGTTGCTGTGAACTCCATCCTTCCGAACAAACCCGAAGTCATCAACCCCTTCCTCCAAAACGCAAAGTCCTGAACCTTCCCCCCCGCCCCCACCATTTGGAATTCCTCAACCCTAATCCACCCCCCCGGCAACCACAACTACACCACCATCACAACTCCACCCCCATCTCCCCCCACCCCCACCCCACCACTACTCAATCCAACCCCCTACCATAACTCCCAGAGTGAGGGGGTACCAGCACATCGCAAACCTGGCTCAGATGTTCCACTGAAACACGGTAGCCTCAGCTACTTGCTTTATAAATGTACATTATAAACAGAGTTGGTGTCAATGCCACCCAATGCTCGCCTGTTGAAACATTTATAGTTTTTAAAAGATTAGTCTCATAATATTTTTTAGAAAGCATTGCAGTGAAGTCTGATCCAAATAATTTTAAAGCAATATATGTATTTGTATATTGTAATCAGTAAAAAATAGTGTGGTGGATAAAAACATTAGAAAAGAAATAACTTGCACCAAAAACTTTAACATTTTCACGCTCACGCTGACGCTCACGCTCACACCGGGAGTATCGCTATAGCTCTCTGTTCTTCGAACAGGCGAGCAAGAAAACAACTCATGTTTGAAGGAAAAATGTGTTCACTGCCTTTGTGCAAATATAACACATCTTGATTATATAGCTTGAATAGATAACAATTGTACCAAATAAAAGCGTGAGCATGAGATCTATACCATTACAAAGGCCCGTGACGCTGAGCGGCTCCAACCTTTCGATATTTGATGACCATTTTTACAGTCCCATTGGTCATTTTACACTGAATGGAAAACTTATAGGGAGGGAATGGCAGGTGTGAATATGACAGCTCCGAAGAAGTCTTTGGCTTCACAAAGGAACAACGAGGCAGTCAAATGATGTCGTTTTAGGTGGAGAGGAATGTGACACACAAACAGATGGAGGACCCAGTGTATTATTATATCGATAGGTGTATTGAGCTGTATCAAATTCCAAAATCATATTTCTTAACAGAACAGATATCATGTCATATTTCTGAACGAAAAAAAAGAAACAAAATCGAGGCAGCGGTCTGTTTCCTTAAACACCACCTGGGTTTAACATATTGTCTGAAAAAATTAAAATCTTCCTGTGTGTTAATTAATTTGAAGAAACGTTTATTTAACAATTTTTTTTTTTCTCACCGAGGAGTGTTTTTGTGTTTCAGGGTGGGACAGACAGAGACAGCAATCGCTTTCTATTTATATACTTAGATATTATCACAATCATTATACTCCATTATCACGAGTATCACAGTATCATGATAATTATGGACACATTATCACTATCATTATGTACCATGATCACTTCCATTATCATTATTACTCTCATGATGAACTGTTATTAATATCGTTATATGCCATTATCATCATTAGTGTGAAGTATCATGATCATCATCACGATCATTATTTACCACTGTCATAAGCATTATCGTTACAGCCTGGTGTTGGTGCAGTGGTTAGGGCAGTGGCTTGGGATCCAAAAGGTCCTGAGTTCAAGCCCTGTTGGGCCATTGAATTAATACACCAGGGGGTTGACTCAGCCTGTCATCCTTCCGAGGTCGGCGAAATGAGTACCAGCATACTGGGCCGGTGTATACCCCGATTAAAATAGGTGTACCATATCCCTGTGTCGTAAGAGGCGACCAGGGTTGCGTCAGGAAGGGCATCCGGCGTAAAACATGTGCCAAATCACTATGCGGATCATACGGATGATCCGTTGTGGCGACCCCAAACGGGAGCAGCCGAAAGAAGAAGAAGAGAAGAAGATAAGCATTATCGTTAAGTACCCTTATCATCATTATACATATGACAATGGTACATAAATAATGATAACGATCATGATAATGGTTTGAATTTATTTAAAGTTTTCATTAATTTTAAGCAACTTTTACTTAATTATTTCTCTCCGAGGAGCATTTACATGGTTTTGGGGGGGGGGGGGGGAGAGAAATGTGACTTGTTGCCCTGGACTCCACCCCTCTGAACAAACCCGACGTCATCAACCCCTTCCTCTGAAACGCATAGTCCTCAAACCCCCCTTCCCACACCACGTGAATTCCTCACCCCTACCCACCCGGCAACCACAACTAAACCACCACCACAACTCCCCACCCCACCACTACTCAATCCAACCTCCCACCACAACTCCCATAGTGAGGGAGTACCAGCACATCGCAAACCTGGCTCAGATGTTCCACTGAAGCACAGTTGCCCCAGCTACTTGCCTTATACGTGCACATAATAAAAAGTGAATAATGACGGAGAATCTTTCATAATATAGTAAGATTCCAAGATTTACTTATACGAAGACCTTTGCAATGACACAGGTTTTCTGGTATGGGTTTTAAAGAAAAAATAGTGAGAAACAGACCGCTGCCTCAATCACTGCCAAAAATTAAAAAAAAATAACTCATGTTTGAAGGAAAAACATATTCACTGCCGATATGCAAATATAACACATCATGATTATAAAGCTTGAATAGATACTAATAACACCGAACAGAAGCGTGAGCATGAGATCTATTCCATTACAAAGGCCCGTGATGTCGATCGGCTCCAACCTTTCGATATTTGATCATTTTTACAGTCCCATTGGTTGTGTTACACTGAAAGGAAAACTTATAGGGAGGGCATGTCATGTGTGAATATGACAGCTCCGAAGTAATCTTTGGCTTCACGTAGGAACAACATGGTGGCCAAATGATGTTGTTTAAGGTGAAAGGAATGTTTCACACAAACCAGTGTATTGTTGTATCGATAGGTGTATTGAGTCGTTTTGAATTCCAAAATCATTATATTTATTAACAGCAAAGATATCGTGTCATATTTCTTAACAAAAAAACAACAAGAAACAAAATCGAGAACGATCGAGGCAGCGGTCCGTTTCCTTATACACCGCCCAGATTGGACAAAGACCTATATAATAACAAGTTTTCTGGTGCGGTTCCTGGTCGAATTTTTAAAGAGATAATAGTCCAAAACAGATGGCTGCCTCGATCACTGACAAAAATAAATAAAAAAAGACTAAAAAAATATCGCCCGCGATGATGAAAATAAAAAACTAACTCACATTTGAAGAAAAACCTTGTTCACTGCATATGTGCAAATGTAATACAACGTGGTAAACAAGCTTGAATAGATACCAATTGTGCTTCACATCGCTGTGAATACGAGATCGAAACGTGACCAAGGCCAGTAACACCGATCGGCTCCAACCTTTCGATATTTGATTACCCTTTTTACAGTCCCATTGGTCATTTCACACTGAAAGGAAAACTTACTGAGAAGGAATGGCAGGTGTGAATATGACAGACGTGAAGAAGTCTTCAGCTTCACATCGGACCAACATGATGACGGAATGATGTCGTTTCAGGTGAAAGGAATGTTGCACACAAATGGATGGATGAACCAGCATATTCGTGTTGTATCGATACGTACATCGAGTTGCGTCAAATGACAAAATCATTAAATTTCTTAGCAATAACGATATTGCAAGATATTTGTGAACAGAACAAAAAGAAACTAAATCGTGAGTGATCGAGGCAGCGGTCTGTTTCCTTATACACCACCTGGGTTCAACATTTTATTTGAAAAAATTAAAATCTTCCTGTATGTTTCGATTAATTTAAACAACATTCATATAATAGTATGTTTTTTTTTTCTCACCGAGGACCGTTTTTGTGTTTCAGGATGGGACAGACAGATAGACAGACAAGCCGGGAGGTGGCGATGGGTCGCCGAGCATGGAAACTATAAGATATAGAGCAAAATGGATGTCATATAACGGATAGGGAATCACCTTAAGATTATGCAAATCAAATCTCATCCAGTTCCATCTCCTGATAACTACTCGGTATCCATTTGAATGAAAAGTACCGAAAATGCGGTTTGAAATCGGAAATTCCCAAATTTCGAGGGGGTGCTGTGGGCGAACAAAGATCGAAATAGAAAATCCGGCTCGATCCTCTGTGCACAATGTATTCCAGACGATTCGTGTGAATTTTCATGACCATCCGACCATAACCCTCGGAGGAGTAGCATTTGGCGCGAAGGCACCTCCAGCTCTCGCATATCGATTTTTGCACTAATTGACCTTTGACCCCTGTCCTAAGCAAGATCGGTCAATATGTCCTGAGGCAAAGTTGTCCTACTCATTGAGTACCATGAACCTGCAAAGTTTCATTTGTATCGATGCACTCACCTGGTCGCTTGGGGGCCTTCAATTTTCGCCAATTTTTACGCATACCCTAATTTTAGGGGGTGCTGTGGGTAAAGTATTCCATATATCACAAAAACCAGAATATATTTGATAGGGCATCACCTGTAGATCATTCCTGCCAAATTTCATAACCCTCCGTGGGATAATGGCTTTCGGAATTGATTTCGTGTGAACGGTACCAATTTTGAAGGTTTTTCGGTTGTTGCGAGGGAACCAAAGCGTCCCCAGCAACCATCGCAATTTCCAAAGCACGAGGTCATAAGATGTACCAACCACCCGAGTTTGGTCAGAATCCGCCCACGTTTACTACCAATTATGCTGATGACAAACGAACAAACATCCAAACAAACAGAGAGAATTACTGACAATAAGGGTCACCTATTTCGGCGACCCAATAGAGACAGCAATCGCTTACCACATACATACATTGATTATCACAATCATTAAACACCATTATCTTATCACTATAGTTAGAGCCACATTATCATTGTCCTGATTAACCATGATCACGCCCATTATCATTATTACTCTCATTAACGATTATTATATCGCAATTTCCCATTATCCTTATCACTATCGTTATATGCCATTATCATCATTAGTGTGAAGTATCATAATCATTATTTACCACTGTCATAAGCATTATTTTTAAGTACAAATATCATCATTATATAGATATATATATATATAATGATAATGGTACATAAATAATGATAATGGTTTGGATTAATTTGAAGTAACTTTTACTTAATTATTTCTCTCCGAGGAGTGTTTCCATGATTTGGGGGGAGGGGGGAGAGAAATGTGACTTGTTGCCCTGGACTCACCCCTCCAAACAAACTTGAAGTCATCAACCCCTTCCTCCCAAACGCATAGTCCTCAACCCCCCTCCCCACCACTTGAATTCCTCAACCCCACCCACCCGGCAACCACAACTCCCCACCCCACCACAACTCAATTCAACCCCCCACCATAACTCCCAAAGTGAGGGGTACCAGCACATCGCAAACCTGGCTCAGATGTTCCACTGAAGCACAGTTGCCTCAGTTACTTGCTTTATACGTGCACATTATAAAAAGGGAATAATGACTGAGGATCTTTCATAATATCGCAAGATTCCAAGATTTACTTGCACAAAGACCTTTACAATGACACAGGTTTTCTGGTGTGGTTCCTTGTCATGTTTTTAAACAGTAAATAGTCAGAAACAGATGGCTGCCTCAATCACTCCCAAAAATAAAAAAACAACTCATGTATGAAGGAAAAACGTGTTCACTGCCTTTCTTCAAAGATAACACATCGTGATTATAAAGCTTGAATAGATACCAATTGTAACGAATAAAAGCGTGAGCATGAGATCTATACCATGACAAAGGCTTATGATGACAAGTGGCTCCAACCTTTCGATATTTGATGACCCTTTTTACAGTCGCATTGGTCATTTTACACTGGAAGGAAAACTTATAGGGGGGGCATGGCAGGTGTGAATATGACAGCTCTGAAGAAGTCTTTGGCTTCACAAAGGAACAACGAGGCAGTCAAATGACGTCGTTTTCGGTAGAGAGGAATGTTACACACAAAAGGATGGAGGACCCAGTGTATTATTATATCGATAGGTGTATTGAGCTGTATCAAATTCCAAAATCATATTTCTTAACAGAACAGATATCGTGTCATATTTCTGAACGAAAAAAAAATAAACAAAATCGAGAGTGATCGAGGCAGCGGTCTGTTTCCTTATACACCGCCTGAGTTTAACATATTGTCTGAAAAAATTGAAATCTTACTTTGTGTTCATTAATTTGAAGAAATGTTTCTTGAACAATTTTTTTTTCTCACCGAGGAGTGTTTTTGTGTTTCAGGGTGGGACAGACAGATAGACAGCCGAGACAGCAATCGCTTACTATTTATATACTTAGATTATCACAATCATTATACTCAATTATCACGAATATCACATTATCATGATAATTACGGACACATTATCACTATCATTATGTCCCATGATCACTTCCATTATCATTATTACTCTCATGATGAACTGTTATTCATATCGCAATTTCCCATTATCTTTATCACTATCGTTATGTGCCATTATCATCACTAGTACGGGCCAGTGTGTGCAGCCCTCTCTCTCTCGCCCCCCACTCTCTCGCCCCCCACTCTCTCGCCCCCACTCTCTCCCCCTACTCTCTCCCCCCACTCTCTCCCCCCCACTCTCTCCCCCCACTCTCGCCCCCACTCTCGCCCCCACTCTCGCCCCCCAACTCTCTCGCCCCCACTCTCGCCCCCCACTCTCTTGCCCCCCACTCTCTCGCCCCCCCACTCTCTCGCCCCCCTCTCTCCCTCTCTCGCAGATATTGGTCGACAGATAAATGGCTGTAACTTGGGAAGCGCTTGTCCGATTAATATCAAACCTCGAAAAGGCACATCCGCAGGTCCTCAGCAATATTCCTGGCAAGTTTCAATCAGATCGGATCATCAATCGTGCAAAAATAAATAAACATTAATTGTGACGTCATTCGTGATGTCATAGCACCGTGTCTTGTCATTGGTCGACAGATAAATGGCTGTAACTTGGGAAGCGCTTGTCCGATTAATATCAAACCTTGAAAAGGCACATCCGCGGGTCCCCAGTAATATTCCTGGCAAGTTTCAATCAGATCGTTCCGTCAATTGTGCAAAATAAATAAATAAATAAACATTGATTGTGACGTCATTCGTGATGTCATAGCACCATGTCTTGTCATTGGTTGACAGATAAATGGCCGTAACTTGAGAACCGCTTGGCCGATTGACATCAAACCTTAAAGGCACATCTGCGGGGCCCCAGCAATATTCCTGGCAAGTTTCAATCAGATCGGACCGGCGGTTGTCGAGAAACGGCGATCACAGACAACCTTGGGGAAAAAAACAGCTTTCAAACCCTTGTGAAAATTCAAACCTTGGGATTAATTAATAATTTGAACAATCAATTCAAACCTTGGGAAAACCAGCTTTCAAACCTTGTAAACAGCTGAAACAGATGAAGAACGATATCAAACCTTGAAAAGGCACATACTCAGGTCCCCAGCGTCGATTGTGACGTCATACGAAACGAAGAAGAATTGTGACGTCAATCGTGCAAAAATAAATAAACATTAATTGTGACATCATTCGTGATGTCATAGCATCGTGTCCTGTCATTGGTTGACAGACGTTATTGGTCATTATTGGTTGACAGACAATATATAGGTCATTATTGGTTGACAGACATTGGTCATTGTATCACGTTATTCTTTTTATTACTGCCAATTACGGATGAAGATGAAGCTATTATTATTATTAATATGCTTTTATCATTATTCTGAGATATCTTTGGGAAAAATGGCATGATAAGGTGGAACGACACTTCAGCTGCGACATATACACCTCTCCAACACTGAAAAAAGCAATAAAATGGCCGTAACTTGAGAACCGCTCGTCCGATCGACATCAAACCTCGAAAAGGCGCATCTGCGGGTCCCCGGCAATATTTCTGGCAAGTTTCAATCAGATCGGACCGCGGTCATCGAGAAACGGAGGTCGCAGACAGACAGACACACGCACATAGATTGCTGGAATTATAGATAGATTCGTGTGAAGTATCATAATCATTATCACGATCATTATTTACCACTGTCATAAGCATTATCGTAAAGTGCCAATATCATCATAATATAAACTAGTGCATGCCCGTACGTACAAAAAAAAAAACTTTCAAACAACCACACAGGACGTTCCTTCGCTCTCATAAATGACGACTGGATAGGGGCATTGTGTTTATCTATAAATGCGCATAAAAAATCGAGAAATTATTAGAATACAGTAAGTCATCACTATCCGGAAGTCCGTATGTTGTAACCCGTAATGGGGAATGCGCTCGAACTTGGCTATAACTTGGGAACCACTTGTCCGATTAATTTCAAACCTTGAAAAGGCACATACTCAGGTCCCCAGCAATATACCTGGCAAGTTTCAATGAGATCAGACCAATGGTTGTCAAACGGCGGTCACACACACACACACAGACACACACACACACAGACACACACACACACACAGACACACACACACACACACACAGACACACACACACACACAGACACAGACACACACACAGACACACACATACACACACACACACACACACACAGACACACACACAGACACACACACACACACAGACACACACAGACACACACACAGACACACGCACAGACACTCACAGATTGCTGGAATTACAGATACATAATGACAATGGTACATAAATAATGATAATGATCATGATAATGGTTTGGATGAATTTACAGTTCTCATTCATTTGAAGCAACTTTTACTTAATGATTTCTCTCCGAGGAGCGTTTCTATGGTTTGGTGGGGGAGGGGGGAGAGAAATGTGACTTGTTGTCCTGGAATTCACCCCTCCGAACAAACCCGAATTCATCAACCCCTTCCTCCCAAACGCATAGTCCTCAAACCCCCTTTCCCCCACCACTTGAATTCCTCACCCCTCCGCCCTCCCCACCACTTGAATTCCTCACCCCTACCCACCCGGAAACCACAAATAAACCACAACTCCCCACCCCACCACAACTCGATCCAACCCCCCACCATAACTCCCGGAGTGAGGGGGTACCAGCACATCACAAACCTGGCTCAGATGTTCCACTGGAGCACAGTTGCCCCAGCCACTTGCTTTATACGTGCACATTATAAAAAGTGAATAATGACGGAGGATCTTTCATAATATCGCAAGATTCCAAGATTTACTTGTACAAAGACCTTTACAATGACACATGTTTTCTGGTGTGGTTCCTTGTCAAGTTTTTAAAGAGAAAATAGTGAGAAACAGACCGCTGCCTCAATCACTGCCAAAAATAAAAAAATAACTCATGTTTGAAGGAAAAACATATTCACTGGCGATATGCAAATATAACACATCATGATTATAAAGCTTGAATATATACCAATTACACCGAACAGAAGCGTGAGCATGAGATCTATTCCATTACAAAGGCCCGTGATGCCGATCGGCTCCAACCTTTCGATATTTGATCATTTTTACAGTCCCATTGGTTGTATTATACTGAAAGGAAAACTTATAGGGAGGGCATGTCATGTGTGAATATGACAGCTCCGAAGTAATCTTTGGCTTCATGTCGGACCAAAATGATGTCGTTTAAGGTGAAAGGAATGTTACACACAAACAGATGGATGAACCAGCATATTCGTGTTATCTAGATTCGTGCATTGAGTTGCGTCAAATGACAAAATAATTAAATTTCTTAACAATAACGATATTGCAAGATATTTGTCAACACAACAAAAAGAAACTAATTCGAGAGCGATCGAGGAAGCGGTCTGTTTCCTTATACACCACCTGGGTTCAACATTTTATCTGTAAAAATTAAAATCTTCCTGTATGTTTGGATTAATTTAAAGCAACGTTCATTTAATAGGATGTTTTTTCTCACCGAGGACCGTTTTTGTGTTTCAGGGTGGGACAGACAGACAGATAGAGACAGCATTCGCTTACCACATACATACATAGATTATCACGATCATTAAACACCATTATCACGAGTATTAGATTATCACTATAGTTAGGGCCACATTATCATTGTCCTGATGAACCATGATCACGCCATTTATCATTATTACTCTCATGATGAACGATTATTAATATCGCATTTCCCATTATCCTTATCACTCTCATTATGTACCATTATCAGCATTGGTGTTAACTATCATTATCATTGCCACAATCTGATGTACATTGTCATTATCATTATTGTTATGGACCATTATCATCATGATATATAATGACAATGGTATATAAATAATGATAATGGTTTGGATTAATTTGAAGCAACTCTTCCTGAATTGTTTCTCTGCGAGGAGCGTTTCCATGTTTCGGGGGGGGGGGTAGGGGGGGAGAGAAAAGTGACTTGTTGCCGTGAACTCCAACCTTCCGAACAAACCCGAAGTCATCAACCCCTTTCCTCCAGAACGCAAAGTCCTCAACCTCCCCCCCTTCCCCACCATTTGAATTCCTCAACCCGACTCCGCCCCCCCCGGCTACCACAACGACACCACCATCACAACTCTCCCCCCATTCCCCCCCCCACCCCACCCCACCACTACTCAATCCAACCCCCCACCATAACTCCTGGAATGAGGAGGTACCAGCACATCGCAAACCTAGCTCAGATGTTCCACTGAATCATGGTAGCATCAGCGACTTGCTTTCTACGTGAACATTATAAAAAGTGAAGAATGACGGATGATCTTTAATAATGGCACCAGATTCCAGGAATAACTTGGACAAAGACCTTTACAATGACACAGGTTTTCTGTTGTGGTTTCCTTGTCATGTTTTTAAAGAGGAAATAGTCAGAAACAGATGGCTCCCTCAATCACTCCCAAAAATAAAAAAACAACTCATGTTTGAAGGAAAAACGTGTTCACTGCCTTTCTGCAAATATAACACATCTTTATTATAAAGCTTGAATAGATACCAATTGTACCGAATAAAAGCGTGAGCATGAGATCTATACCATGACAAAGGCCCGTGATGCCGAGCGGCTCCAACCTTTCGATATTTGATGACCCTTTTTACAGTCCTCTTGATCATTTTACACTGAATGGAAAACTTATAGGGAGGGAATGGCAGGTGTGAATATGACAGCTCCGAAGAAGTCTTTGGCTTCACAAAGGAACAACGAGGCAGTCAAATGATGTCGTTTTAGGTGGAGAGGAATGTTACACACAAACGGATGGAGGACCCAGTGTATTATTATATCGATAGGTGTATTGAGCTGTATCAAATTCCAAAATCATATTTCTTAACAGAACAGATATCGTGTCATATTTCTGAACGAAAAAAAAAGAAACGAAATTGAGAGCGATCGAGGCAGCGGTCTGTTTCCTTATACACCGCCTGGGTTTAACATGTCTGAAAAAGTTGAAATCTTCCTGTGTGTTAATTAATTTGAAGAAACGTTGATTTAACAATTCTTTTTTTCTCACCGAGGACTGTTTTTGTGTTTCAGGGTGGGACAGACAGATAGACAGACAGAGACAGCAACCGCTTTGTATTTATATACTAAGATTATCACAATCATTATACTCCATTATCACGAGTCTCACATTATCATGATAAT
Source organism: Eptatretus burgeri (assembly GCF_056783735.1). NCBI lineage: Eukaryota > Metazoa > Chordata > Myxini > Myxiniformes > Myxinidae > Eptatretus > Eptatretus burgeri. The sequence goes on along the minus strand of NC_140963.1, from coordinate 128,088,869 downwards.
TACGGACACATTATCACTATCATTATGTCCCCTGATCACTTCCATTATCATTATTACCCTCATGATGAACTGTTATTAATATCGCAATTTCCCATTATCCTTATCACTATCATTATGTGCCATTATCATCATTAGTGTGAAGTGTCATAATCATAATCATGATCATTATTTACCACTGTCATAAGCATTATCGTAAAGTGCCATTATCATCATTATATATACTCGTGCGTGGCCACACATGCGTGCCTGTACATGCAAAAAAAAATAAAAATAAAAATTCAAACCGCGTGCCAGAAACAACAACCACACAGGCCGTTCCTTCGCTCTCGTAAACGACGACTGGATTGGGGCATTGTGTTTATCTAAAATTGCGCACAAGAAATCGAGAAATTATTTTAATACAGTAAGTCATCACAACCCGGAAGTCCGTACATTGTAACCCATAAGGGGGAACGCGCTCTAACTTGGCCATAACTTGGGAACCACTTGTCCGATTAATTTCAAACCTTGAAAAGGCAAACAAACAGAGATTGCTGGAATTATAGATAGAAAGAAAGAAGATAGATCCTGTGGGTGCAAAACGCCAAGCAACGTGTCCTGTCATTGGTAACTAAGGATCTCTTCCCCAACGGCCACGCCTACGCAGCAACGTGTCCTGTCATTGGTAACTCAATGGCGCCCTTTCCCCCATCGGCCACGCCTACGCAGCAATGTGTCCTGTCATTGGTAACTAAATGGCGCCCTTTCCCCCATCGGCTACGCCTACACAGCAACGTGTCCTGTCATTGGTTTGGTAAATAAATGGCCATAATTTGGGAACCACTTTTCCGATTAATATCAAACCTTGAAAAGGCACATACTCAGGACCCAGCAATATACCTGGCAAGTTTCAATTAGATCGGACCAATGGTTGTGGAGAAACAGCAGTCACAGGCAGACAGAGACAGACAGACACACACAGATTGCTGGAATTACAGATAGATAATGACAATGGTACATAAATAATGATAATGATCATGATAATGGTTTGGATTAATATACAGTTTTATATAATTATTTCTCTCCGAGGAGCATTTCCATGGTTTGGGGGGTGGGGAGGGAGGGGGGAGAGAAATGTGACTTGTTACCCTGGACTCCACCCCTCCGAACAAACCCAAAGTCATCAACCCCTTCCTCCCAAACGCATGGACCTCAAACTCCCCTCCCCCCACCACTTGAATTTCTCACCCCTACCCCCTCCCCACTGCTTGAAATCCTCAACCCTACCCACCCGGCAACCACAACTAAACCACCACCTCAAGTCCCCACCCCACCACTACTCAATCCAACCCCCACCACAACTCCTGTAGTGAGGGGGTACCTGTACATCGCAAACCTGGCTCAGATGTTCCACTGAAGCACAGTTTCCCCAGCTACTTGCTTTATACGTGCATATTATAAAAAGTGAATAACGACGGAGGATCTTTCATAATATCGCAAGATTCCAAGATTTACTTGTACAAAGACCTTTACAATGACGCATGTTTTCTGGTGTGGTTCCTTGTCGAGTTTTTAAAGAGAAAATAGTGAGAAACAGACCGCTGCCTCAATCACTGCCAAAAATAAAAAAAATAACTCATGTTTGAAGGAAAAACATGTTCACTGCCGATATGCAAATATAACGCATCATGATTATAAAGCTTGAATAGATACCAATTACACGGAACAGAAGCGTGAGCATGAGATCTATTCCATTACAAAGGCCCGTGATGCCGATCGGCTCCAACCTTTCGATATTTGATTATTTTTACAGTCCCGTTGATTGTGTTACACTGAAAGGAAAACTTATAGGGAGGGCATGTCATGTGTGAATATGACAGCTCCGAAGTAATCTTTGGCTTCACGTAGGAACAACATGGCGGCCAAATGATGTTGTTTAAGGTGAAAGGAATGTTTCACACAAACCAGTGTATTATTGTATCGATCGGTGTATAGAGTCGTTTCGAATTCCAAAATCATTATATTTCTAAACAGCAAAAATATCGTGTCATATTTCTTAACAAAAAAACAACAAGAAACAAAATCGAGTACGATCGAGGCAGCGGTCTGTTTCCTTATACACCGCCCAGATTGGACAAAGACCTCTATAATAACAAGTTTTCTGGTGTGGTTCCTGGTCGAATTTTTAAAGAGATAATAGTCCAAAACAGATGGCTTCCTCGATCACGGACAAAATTAAAAACAATAAATTAAAAAAAAATGTCGCCCGCAATGACGAAAATAAAAAACTAACTCACATTTGAAGCAAAACCTTGTTCACTGCATATGTGCAAATGTAATACAACGTGGTAAAATAGCTTGAATAGATACCAATTGTGCCTCACATCGGTGTGAGCATGAGACCTATACCGTGACAAAGGCCCGTAACACCGATCGGCTCCAACCTTTCGATATTTGATGACCCTTTTTACAGTCCCATTGGTCATTTTACACTAAATGGAAAACTTATAGGGAGGGAATGGCAGGTGTGACTATGACAGCCGCAAAGAAGTCTTTGGCTTCACAAAGGAACAACGAGGCAGTCGAATGATGTCGTTTAAGGTGGAGAGGAATGTTACACACAAACGGATGGAGGACCCAGTGTATTATTATATCGATAGGTGTATAAAGCTGGATCAAATTTCAAAATCATTATATTTCTTAACAGCAAAGATATCATGTCATCTTTCTTAACAAAAAAAAAAAGAAAAAATCGAGAGCGATCGAAGCAGCAGTCTGTTTCCTTATACACCGCCATGGTTTAACATCTTGTCTGAAAACAATTAAAATCTTCCTGTGTGTTAATTAATTTGAAGAAACGTTGATGTAACAATTATTTTTTCTCACCGCGGAGTGTTTTTGTGTTCTAGGGTGGGATAGACAGATAGACAGAAAGAGACAGCAATCACTAACTATTTACATACATACATATAAACATTATCACTATCATGATACACCATTATCACAATTATTGACACATTATCACTGTCATTGTGTACCATGATCACGACCATTATCTTTATTATTCTCATGATGAACTATTATTAATATCGCAATTTCCCATTATCCTGATCACCATCATGATGTACCATTAATATCATAAGTGTATAGTATCACAATCATTATCACTATCATTATGTACCACTGTCATAATAATTTTTGTTATTTTTTAATGACAATGGTAAAAAAAATTATAATGATCATGATAATGGTTCGGATTAATTCAAAGTTTTGATTAATTTGAAGCAACTTTTACTTAATTGTTTATCTCTGAGGAGCCTTTCCATGTTTCGGGGGGGGGGGGGGGGGGAAGAAATGTGACTTGTTGCACTGAACTCCACACCTCCGAACAAACCTGTGGTCACCAACCCCTTCCTCCTAAATGCAAATTCCTCAACCACCCCTCCCCCACCATTTGAATTCCTCAAACCTATCCCTCCACCCCCACACCACTTCAATTCCTCAACCCTACCCTCCCCCCCCCCACCACACCACTACTCAATCCAACCCCCCAGCATGACTCCCGTCATGAGGGGGTACCAGTACATCGCAAACCTGGTTTAGATGTTCCACTGAAGCATGGTAGCCTCAGCTACTTGCTTTATACGTGTACATTATAAAAAGTGAATAATGACGGAGGATCTTTCATCATGTCGAGATATTCCAAGAATTACTTGGACAAAGACCTTTTCAATGATAGGTTTTCTGGTGTGGTTCCTTGTCGAGTTTTTAAAGAGTAAATAGTCAGAAACAGATGGCTGCCTCGATCAGTGCCAAAAAATAAAATAAAAACTCGTGTTCGAAGGTAAAACACATTCACGGCCTATGAGCAAATATAACACATCATGATTATAAAGCTGGAATATATACCAATCGCACCGAACAGAAATGTGAGCCTGAGATCTATTCCATTGCAAAGGCCCGTGATGCCGATTGGCTTCAAAGTTTCGATATTTGATCATTTTTACAGTCCCATTGGTCGTGTTACACTGAAAGGAAAACTTATAGGAAGGGCATGTCAGGTGTGAATATGACAGCTCAGAAGATGTCTTTGGCTTCACATGGGACCAACATGGTGGCCAAATTATGTCGTTTTAGGTGAAAGGAATGTTACACAAATGGATGGACGAATCAGCGAATTATTATATAGATAGGTGTATAGAGTCGTTTCAAACTCTAAAATCATTATATTTCTAAACAGCAAAGATATCGTGTCATATTTCTTAACAACAAAAAAAGAAATAAAATTGAGAGTGATCTGTTTCCTTATACACTGCCCGGGTTCAACTTTTGTTCTGATATAAAAATTACAACTTTCCTGTATGTTGTACAATTATGTATTATGTACAATTATTATGAACCATTATCATTATTAATCATTATGTCACATGAACAATATCTTTGTGTCCCATAATTCCACTTCACTCTCATTATGTACCATGATCATCATTATCGTTCTGATGCATTATCATTACGTACCACATTATCACAATCGTTATGTTTGACATTATCACTATCATTATGTCCCATGATAATTATCGTCATATCCCATTATCATATTCACTATATCATTGTGTAGTATCATCATCACTCTCATAATCATCATTTTATTGCATTATCATTTTGTACCATTATCATAATGTACCACTTCATTACAATGATGTACCATTATCATTATCACTATCATAATATACCACATCATCATTATGTCCAATTATCACTCTTTATGAACCATTATCATCATGACCATTATCATTATCACTCTCATTATGTACCATTATCCCCATTATTATATGCCATTTTCATTATCATTATGTAACATTCTCATTATCACTATCTTTATGTACCATTATCATGATAATTTTGTATCATTATCAGTATCACCATCATTATCATTATGTACCAATAGCATTATCACTAAAATTATGTCCCATGATCATTATGATTATGGACCATTATCAATATAATTATGTACCACCATCATTGTCATTATGGAGCATAATCATGATAATTATATAACATTATCATTATAATGATGTACCACATCATCATTTTGTCCCATTATCACTGTCATGATGAAGAATTATCACTATCACTGCCATTATGTACCATGATCGTTATGTCTCATTATCATTATCACTCTCATTATGTACCATTATCATTACGTGCTATGATCATTATTATTATGTAGCATTATCATTATCACTATAATTACATCCCATTATCACAATTATGTAGCTTTATCATTATCATGGTGTACCACTCTCATGAGTTATGTACCATTATCATTATGCAACATTATTAACAATATGATACAACTATATTTGATGATCAAAATAATTATGTACCACTATCATTATCATTATGTACCATTTGCATTATCATTATGTCCCATTATCATTTGGTACCTTTATCATTATCGTTATGTACCATTATCATTATGTTGCATTTACATGATCATTGTCATTATGAACCCTTATCATGATGTACCATTTTTATTATAATTATCGTTATGTACCATTCTCATCATTATTGTTATGTACCATTCTCATTATTTACCATTTTCACTTTCACGCATTATATACCATTATCATTATCAGTATTATGGGTCATTATCATTGTCACTCTGCTGTTTCCTGCTGAAGCTGGAAAATCTATTTGGAGAAACTATATTTGACTTAATGTTATTAAAAGTTAACTTTATAATTGCCTCAAACACATAGATGTCAAATATTAAAGCGAAACCAGATATAGTACGGTTTTGGAAGATCCCAGGGAGACACATCCAACACAGATCCCTCGTGTAGTTATGTCTGCAGCAATTTTGTTTTGCTAAATTACCTGTCCCCTCGTATCAGTGGACAAAGAAATGCATTGTGTTTGTGTCGCATACTTGAACACCCTTTGTAATTCTTCTAAAACCACCTCTCTTCTTATCTCTCTCCCCCCTCTCTCAATCCTGCTATCCCTCTCCGCACCTCTTTGCAGGGCATCCATACACGCTTTTGCAACACACAACATTCCGTCTCACAAAAAGCCACATAATAGCTCACTGCAAATTCAAGTATGCGCATAATAAAGTGCATCATGATGCGACACGGACCGGGAGTGCGAATCTCTTCAACAAGCAAGAAACAGCAGAACGAAGCACCACCAATGGGCAGGCTTGGTCGTGTGCTGCAATGAGCACCGCATGGCAACAGGAATTCACCAATGGGGAGACGGCACTGACAAAGCTCAAGCTGTGCTCAAGAGGTAGGCCCGCCAAAAGCACGCCTCTCTGAGGAAGTTTATAAGCTTGAGAGTTCCAGGACATGGGGATGGTACTCCTCTGGGGAAGATCAAAGGGTCAAGGCTGAAACTGCAGAAGCGAGCCTCTGCGAGAATGAACGGGCTAGTTCGACGGTGCAGAGAGTTGACGAGCCATGGAGTTTCCCTGGATGTGCCAGCCAACACACTGACTCGCACTCTATTTCTCTGGTTATCCCTACTTCAAATTCATTCACTTGGAATGCACAAAGAGTATTCAATGATTACACATTCGACCCGTTCAGGGCTGGGTTACTGACTCGCATTCACAATTTCCTATGTCACACCACGGACATTCACCCACATGGTGCACCATAACCCCTCTTCACTCTTCAAGCCCTTTTTCACATTGGGACCAACATAAGTCCACAGGCTTGTCGTGTGAGCGAGGGGTAGCCAACAAGCCCTGTCTTCTCCTTCTTTCCCTGTCTATCACCCTTCTTTATCTCATTTCCCAGAGTGGATGAAGGGCCTACATATGTAGAAACATGTGAAGATTACTGATTAAGTGGGATGATGTGCTTAAGGGGTAAGGTCTTGGGGTAAGGTCGTTCTATTGTGAACCGTTTATCTGTAAATACATGCCCTTTTAATCATTATAAACCGTTTCCAAACTTCCTGATCGTTTTTTCTCCATTGGCTAAAACCATAGTCTGTTCTATTGACAGGGAGTTTTGCCCCGCCATTCTGTTATGGTTAGTTATTCGCCAAGTCCAACTTACGGTATTGTTCGGCCATTTTGATTGACAACAGTGCAGCGTTGAGAGTGCGGTTCCCTATCTGGGAGGTATAATTCACCAGAGAGGTAAAGCGGTGTTGGACGCTGGACCCTGCCTGAATATTATCGCCTTAGATGGCATCCGTGGTTGCTTAGCAACTCTGTGCAACGGAGTTATCTGCGGCTCGTCGGCTTCAGGGCCACTGGCTGGGAAGTGGGTCCAAACACTCACCTTCACAGACTATTCCATTGCAACTTCATGGGAAGATTTCCTGTGCAAGATTTGATTGTCAAAGCTTTACTCTTCCCCATATTAAATACTTGCATGTTGATGTGGTCTGAGGGTGTTTCAAATTTGGCCTGTAGTTGATATCCTGAGAGGAAATTGGTCTTTATCATGGTGGCAACCAATTCACATAATCATGCATTTCCTACTTTATTGTTCTGACAATCAGGATGGTATAACAACACAGAGATTGTAATTATGAATAATTACAATACATTATTACCTGTTGAAATTTTCAACTTATTGTCTGCAGTGAATGATGCTTATTCTCTGTTTCAGAGACCTGCATTAAAGAAATTACAATGAAACAAAGAACAATTTCCTATATTGACAACACATCTGAAATAATTATGCATTAAATATTCCACTCTGAGGGCATCAAAGGTAGAAATACCTTTAAATGTATATTCTTTAAAATATACAGAAAATTGGTTGTGAGTATGAACAGGTCAAAGAAAATATAGACAAACTTTTTGACAAATTTTCAAATTAGACAAAAACATTTTTGAAAAATTTCTCAAAGTAGATTTTAAAATAATTTATTGTTTAATGAAGAGCAATTGAAACCACAAATATACCTTTGATGCTTGAGTGTTCTCAATATGTACATTATTGACATTTTCTTGAACATATTCATAACCTAAAGCAACCTATTGTGGTATAAAAAAAAATTGCATTCAAATTTTCAAATGAGTCTTGCATTAAAATATAAAAAAACGATGTACGTGTGCCCTCAATCACACCCTCAGTCGATATATTTTTGACGGTAATGAAATGTGCAATTTTGAGAAAAGATTTTGAAATGTTTCCCATCGTTCCAAAATTTTTTGAACCTTCAGCTTTCATAGAAGGAAGGAAATATATTTAAACCTAAAATGCTTTTGCAGTCCAAATCATTTTATAAACAAATCCCCACTTTCACCACCAAAAGAAGATCAACAATTTTTTTTATAATTAACATTGAAATCGATGGGGATTTGACAAAAGTCTTTTCACTGTCATTATATAATTTTGTTATTTTATCACTTTACCATTTTTTTCTTCAACATTTCTATCGTTTAATCCAAGGATAATATATTTTAAAGATAAAGCTTTCTATAAATGAGGACATACACCAAGCAGTGTAGTTTCTTTTTTGTAAGGTTAAAGTTCTTATGAATTGGAACTGTGTTCTTTAGTCCCAAAATAAATGAGATCTTATAACCTCTGCCAAAGGTGAAGAAGGTTATGTTTTCACCCATCTCTGTCTGTTTGTTTGTCTGTCTGTTAGGGTTAGTTTGTCTGTCTGTCTGTCTGTTATGTATATATATATATATATATATATATATATATATATATATATATATATATATATATATATATATATATATATATATCACGATATCTCAAAGTTATGGACAGATTCAGATGAAACTTGGTGGATGGGTTGGGTGTGTGACCTCGACAAATTGATTCTATTTTCGTGAAGATCCAAATCCGGATCTGATACGATAATTATTTAATTTGTAAAGTGATCCTTTACCATTGAGAAATATGGCTAAAAAGGTTATATAGCACGATATCTCAAAAATGTATTGGGCCCAATATGTTATGGATCAGGCATTACACTGTGGAGGTACGCACTCTACTGAGTGCCCTTATTGTTTTATATCGGATATTTGCAGTATTGAGGTTGATTTGATCACAAAACCAAAAGAGATGACTTGGGTACTTACAAAAAAATCTATAAATACTGAGAAAAACTCTTCTCAAAAAAAAAATACAAAGCAATCTTTGACAATACAAATATAGTGAATACAACTCATTGTGATGTTTGTCAGAATGACTATAAATATGACAACATAAACTTTCAATCATGCAAACACAAAACCAATGCAGACGAAATACAATCCCCCAATAACCTCACACACTGATTACAGCAACAAAGACATTAATAAATCGCATGTTAACAAACATCTTTCTACCTACCCACAAACATAAAATTAACCCTTTATAAAATTGAACCTCTCATACACTGTGATAAGTGCAATAAGGGGATTAAGAAATAATACCAATTACCACATTAAGAGATGCAGTGACGCGCTGCTCTGACGCATGCTCCCATACCTGAGCATTAAGAGAGAAACCTCTCTAAAACTAGTTATTGAAGATGCGGTAGAGGCAATCAAAGGGCAAATACGGTAAAAAAAAAATCTTTACATCTAAAAAATCCCCCAAAGTCAATTTAATAGCTAAAACAATTGTTAAAGAGCAGGTTGCGGGTCACCAAACATGTTCTGAAAATTTATCAATATGATTATATGTGCATTAAATAGTTCGATGCAAACTATTGTGGTTGCCTAACTATTGGGAAAATTGATGAAATTTAACTCCGAAGTTGTTATTTCTCGAGGCTGTTGAAAAAAAAAAACAGCCGCATGCCATATATGGATGTTGACGTCACGTTCTCCAAAATAAAGCGGACGCTCACTCGCTCATTGAAGAAGTGTCCAGTTTAGCGGGCCGTTCTTTCGCTTTTTTGAACTTGCAACTGTCTATATTATCCTTTTTTTATTTTGAATTATTGTAGAACAAAGTTATTTGGATATTTGTACATCATGCCTCATACATGTGTCATGTTTTGCGAAAATGGCTGGAAAACGGGTAATCGCTCCCACCGATTCCCGAAGGAATCAAACATTCGCCGGCAGTGGATAAGATTTGTACAAACAAAACGGGCGAATTTTCCCCCAAAGAAAATGGGTAAAGAGGACCCTTTGGATAGACTTGTCATTTGTGGTGAGCATTTCACAGCCGAGGATTACGAAGGCATAAACACATCTGATCACCACTCTGTGAATATGAGTTGTTGGTTGACAAGTTCTCCAGATACTGCTCTGTCACAGAATCAATTGTTGAGTTTAAGTGAGACAAACCTTGAAATGTATTCTTAAAGAGTACATGGAAAAACTCATAAATAAACTTTCTGAAAAACACAAGCATGAAAAAATTTCTCAACAAATCAACTTATTGTTGATTAAATTACTTTTTTAACAGCATCAGCAAATTGGCCTATTTAATTTCAATTGTAAAAAATTGATCAATTCTCCACTTTTTTTTTCTAAATCTGGTAGAATATTTCCAAATGAGGCTAAACATGTGTTGGTATTTATATTCCAGAAACAGTCTCTTGAAAGTTGGGGTTTGTTCTAACTGTTCACTTTCGCTGGGGTCAAGCTCAGCTGTCAGAAAGACTTCAACGCCAAGGCTACGGTGTATAATATATTTGGGTCCATTCTTAATTCATTCTATTTCTGACTTTTGAGTGACTAGAGGGTTAACAATTATTATATCAAGTCACAGACGAATCAAACTTTATATTATTTTATGCATCGAACAAGAAAATGAAAATCTACAAACCAATCTGTCTGGTGGAGTCTGTCAGTGTGAACTGCCGGGCAGTCAGTCCTGCCACTTGTACACGAAATAGGCTGTTTTCTGGCACTTGCAAGTGGCTCAAATTTATGTGGCTCAGGGCCAGAAACTCCATTGTATAAATTCCCATCATCCTCCAACTCGTCCTCGGCAATATCAGAATGAAAACACTCAATTTCATCACCGCTGAAATCGCTCTCTGATTCGCATCTCACCATTGTTCACATGCTGTTTTCGAATGTTCACAAAGTTTTTGGAGTACGTGACGTCATAGCATCTTGGGTAAATTCCGGTCTGTTTTTCGATCACTGACAAAAGTTTTGACTTAAAAGTTAATTTTAGCATATTTTGAGTTTCAAATTAAAAAAAAAAAAATTGCCCAAAGATTACGTGATTACAACTTTCGAATCACGTGAAGTCTTCAGCGACCTAAAACCTGCTCTTTAAAGTGAGTCCACTTATTGAAACTCAATATCAATTGCTTAAAATAATAAAATATTTTTTCAAATTCTACATGGGAGTTAAATTTGTGATGGAAAAACAACTGAAGAAGGAGTAAAAAAGAAGAAGAGATTTACGTGAGAATGAAAGACATACTGTATCTCAGAACTACATTTCACGACTTCTTCAATTTTAATGTTTTGATGAAATGCAAAGATTTGAAAGGGACAGAAAAGAAAAAATAGAGGCTCTGGATTTAATATCCACAAAATAATTTCCATTGATGTGTATTCAAGTCAGAACCACTAAAGAAATACATCGACATATTATGCTCAAGAAAGCAATCATCAACACACAAAATGACGACAACAAATGTTTCCTCTGGTCTGTCCTTGCTCATATGTATCCTACATATAAGAACCCTTATATGTATCGAAATATAAAAAGTATGAAATGAAAGGCTTAAAATACCCAATAAAATTAACTGGTATTTTCAAATTTCAGAAGATTCATGATCTCAGCATTAACATGTAAGGGCTAACAAATTCAGCCACTTTATACAACAAAATATATTCTGGGGAGATGGCAGGAATCTCAGTAGAGGTCTTAAAGGTATTAAATGGCAGGAACACCTGCATAAAAACTTTTCAAGATCAATGACTTCCCACAAACAAAACAGTTAATGTAAGACATACCCCTGTAAGCAGTGCTGAACTTATTTCATTTGCAGGAAAAATTAAACCAGCACTTGAGATATTGTTCAACCACAATTCAACCATAGTTGAGATGTTGTTACCCAAGTCAACAGTTGGGTTTAACAATACAAATAAAAGCACAAAAACATCCAATCGTGACAGACAGATTTTGAAAGAATTATTGAAAAATCAAACATAGTATCTCCACTCCCCAGGCAATCCCACACTACCTCATAGCAAAATCATATTCCTTGTCAGTTCTGTTATAACATCAAGTCCACCAGGGTTGAACAGTATAACAAGTTTGAGCGATATAGAGAAGACACCACTCAAGAGTTTGTTAACCATCTCAAAAGAGACTCTATTTGGTTAACCAAAGTATTTAAGAAAAGGAAATGTCTGAAGAAGGTGATGGGAGCAGAATGGGGATACTTTTAAAATTCTAAAGTGTGTCAGCTTTGTGGAATAAAATTGGTCTATGATCATGGTTATGGTATGTCTCATATCAAGTATAAAGGAAGCGCTCATCATAGCTGCATGGGGAGTTTATAAATCCCCACCCCCCAGACTTCATCTCAGTAGTTCTGCACAATGCCCACTATGACACATCTGTTTGTAAAATAATTGAGCAAGACACACAGATACATATCTGCCATTCCCACCATTGATGAAAATTACATTTAATTTACAAAGGCAATTCCTTAAGAAGCAAATATTAGGTTCCTAGACTCATACAAATTAATGGGGGAAATCTCTCAGAAACATAGCATTTAATATCATAAAATATCCCAACAAATAAATTATGAAAAAGAAGAATTGAAAATTCTAGAAGAGACCATTGGTGTTCAGGAAAATGAATAAATCATGCTGTTGGCCTATGATTACATGTGTATATCCCTATGATTGTGTATATCCCTATGATTACAAGGATTTGTACGAGAGATTTGAGGAAACACAAAGTTCAGATAAAGAATATGACCATGCACAAAATGTCTGGAGAATGTTCAATGTAAAAAATATTGGTGAATATCACAATCTCTTTTTCAAGACCGATGTTCTATTTTGCGGATGTATTTGAAAGATTTGGAGATGTCGACTATAATAAAAAGTGTTCAGGCTCAGATCCTGTCCATTTTTAAGACACCTCCAGGTCGAGCTTGGGCGCCACATTAAATACCACTGAACAACCTCTGGAATCAATTTCAGTTCAGGATATGCTATTGATGATAGAGAAAGAAAAAAAAGAAGAGGAGGAATAGCACACGTCTGTTTTAAAAGACACGGAAAAGACAATAACAAATACCTTGATGATTACGACGCTTCCAAAGGCACTTCCTATTGAATGTACTTTGATGCCAATAACCTGTATGGAGGGGTGACATCTCAATCTCTTCCTATGGAGGATTTAAATTGGTGAATGAAAAGGACTATGATTTGGGTTTTAAAAATAATTGTAATCTCTGTACATAAATAATGAGACAAAGTGAAACAAGCATATTATTTGGAAGTGGAATTCAAGTACCCAGAAGAACTCCAGAGGCATAAGGACCTAATGTTTGCTCCAACCAAAAAGATGGTAAAGATAGTCTTCATGAACATCAAAAATATTTGATATCAGCCACATCCATCTGTGATGGTTATGCACCTACTGAGGAACTGATGAAAATACTACACGGTAAAGATAATTATATAATATACCAGCGAGTTATGAGGCAGTGTTTAACTGCTGGACTTCAGAGAATGAAAGTGCATCAGATAATGTGATTATGCCAGAGTGACTGGTTAAAAGATTTGATGATTTCAACACCAACAGAAGAACCCCATCTGAGACAGAATCATGAATAACTTGGCATTCGGAAAGACAATGAAAAACATACGAAACAAGCAAACCATTGAGCGAGCTCCATTTTCAGAGCAAGCATCCAAATTAATTAATAAACCAAGCTTGAAACAGGTACAAGTTTTCACTGAGAAGTTTTATGCCATTCAATGGAGAAAGAAAATACAGTTTTGTAATTGATAATCCAATCCACATTGTCATTAGTATTCTTGACATATCCAAGTTATGCATGGTATGACTACTTTTACAACAACATAAAAGTTGATAACAATGATAAGGTTGATCTACTTCACATGGAAACAAATAGCCACATTTTGGAGATCAAAACCAAAAGATGTTTACAAAAACCTTCTGAAGAACAAAGAAAAAAAAAAACACAAGTGAGTACTATGACGAGAAACATCTACTATACTCTGTCCAGAATCACAAAGTCCTTGGAACGTTTAAATATGAGCTCAAAGGGCTTCCAATGAGAGGGTTTGTAGGATTGAGAACAACAGCATATGCTCACAGATACTTGGATCAATAGAAAGAAGAGAAAAACAAAATACATTGGAATTGAAAATAAATTAAAAGGTATCAAGAAAAGTCAATAAAACCAATCAACTTTGACCACTAATATGACACTATTCAAGAGACAAAAAACATATAGAAGAATGAATAACGTTTTCATTAATTATTTTCAATGAATACAAGTCTAAAGACCCTTATTATCTTTGAAGATTGGGTTAATGAGAAAAACTGAACAGTTATGGATTGCCACTATACCTGGGGGAGACATTCTTCTTGTAATAATTATATTTATCTTTGTTAATCATTCTTTCAACTCTCTTGTCACTCAATAAGAATGAATACTTTTACTTTTATTTTATTCAAGCTAAATTGTGGAGATATAAATATTTTTTGGAGAGACAATTGTTCAACATGATGTAGCAAAACAGAATTTGAGGAATATATAAAACCCATGAGAAGAAGATAATATATATCGTTGTTATGCAAGATAAAATATAAAATTACATTTGTCAAAAAAGCAAATAGAAATGGAAGTGCAAGAATGAGCAAGAAGTTTTGAGGAACACTGGAAGTCAGTTTGAAAAGTTGTAACACAACAGGAAAACAAAGAAGAAATTAAGACAAGAAACAGCTGGTGAAGAAGTGTATGAACGAAAACAAGAGATTTTTTTTAACCACTTTTAAAAACTATACCTCAACAAAATATGATAGAAGCCCTGGTTTCTACAATTCCCACAGTATAATATACCCCTGAAAATCTTTGAATGCTGAAAGATTTTAGTGAAATGACATAAATAATTGGAAGATATCGGAGAAACATCCAACAAAAGTTGGACTTCACAATTCAAGTTATACTTACCAATGAACCGTTAAATATGAAAAATGAGGATGCAATATATATTGATTTGTTGAACTCACTTGATTATAAGATATGTGGGAAAACAGAGAATAATGAGGAAAAATATTATGGAGGCTTTAACAAAGAAAGGAAAGAGTTCAGGTCTGAATGTCGGCTTCCTTACAAATGACCCACCATAAGTTAAGATTGTTATTACTATTAGGTTGCAATAAAGCTGGAAATAATTATTTTAATGAAGCATCAGCCATATTAGACCAGTACATAAGTATTAAAATAATTAATAAATGTCAATAAAAATAATTTTATGTCATACAAGCAGAGTCCCCCCTTTGCTTTGCTGTTGGACCAATTAATTGTCGTATTTGCCAAAAATTTTTGGTGAGAATGAGAAGGAAAGGAAGACAAATTTACCTGTGCATGGAGTGCTTTAACCCCTCGCCCCCATCCATGTCCTCAGGTCCCGCCCCACCCTTTGCCCCCCGTTCATCCTCATGTCATTTCATGCTAGAAATGTCTCAGTCAATGACAGGCTTTGACAGGTCCCTCCAGTTTTTGTTTTTTTTTAGGGAGGAGAAGGAGGACAAATTTACCTGTGAGAAGAGTGGTTTAACCTCAGTGCCGCCCATGTAAAAAAGGAAATAGCGAGACTCTTTGCCACCACGAGGTGATGCTACACATTTGCAAAAATAATTTACACACTCCCCCCCCCCCCCACACCTCTGCGTGATGCCATGGCCACATGGCCTATGTTATGCCCCACACAAAGTTGTATTTGTACCCCAAGTTTGGAATTTGTAAAGTAAAATATATGTGAGAGAGAGAGAGAGAGAGAGAGAGAGAGAGAGAGAGAGAGAGAGAGAGAGAGAGAGAGAGAGAGAGAGAGAGAGAGAGAGAGAGAGAGAGAGAGAGAGATAGATTATATATATCTTCTTCTTCTTCTTCTTCTTTCGGCTGCTCCCGTTAGGGGTCACCACAGCAGATCATCTGTTATGATCCGCATACTGATTTGGCACAGGTCTTACGCCGGATGCCCTTCCTGACGCAACCCTGGTCGCCTCTTACGACACAGGGATAAGGATTGGGTTTCACCATGATTCCAGGCTGCCCTACACCCTCTCATAGCACGGCCCAGCGCAGAGCTCCCGTCCTCAAGCGATCCTCCAACCCAAGCCTCCGAGTCGCCGGATTACAGGCGCACGCCACTACGCTTGGTTTTTATATATATATATATATATATATATATATATATATATATATATATATATATATATATATATATATATATATATATATATATATATATATATATATATATATATATATATATATATATATAGATATTTTTTTTTTGAGTTAAAACTATCTCATTATGAAAATGAAGAAATAGCATATATTGGCAATGAAAATGAGAATTTTGTTATTGAAACATGATAAAATAATGATCGAGTTATTACCTCTGAATGTTAAAAGATAAATGATTTGTATTATCTTCTTTTCAAGATTATTTGACAAATGTGATGTTTTCCAAAATAGAAAAAAAAATGATGTTCAAACTTTTTTGAATAATAAATAAGAAGCACAACACTTTGTTTGAATTTCACTCGTGATTAAACAGAATCATTTCCACAATTGTCAATGGAAACTTCCAATACCTTTTTTAATATTAGAGAGAAAAACAATGTTTAGTTATTCTGGAACAAGTGGGTACAAAACAATAATCCTACTAAGAGCAAATGATATCTCTGAATTATATTCCAAAATTGTTCGCCTTATGAATTCAAAATGTACTTCATATACGTATTCAAAAGCATACTTCAAAATCAACTTTTGAGCTTAGAAATAATTACAAAGTTGATTTCACAATTAACAATTCATTATAGAGAGTTATTGGGTTTCACTTCACAAAACATTGAAACCAATGGGTTTTTTTGAGAGCAATAATTTAATTCAAATATCCTCAGGTATAAATTCAGTATTCATTAACTGTGATTCTCGTTGATGGAGCTTGTAATGATGGAGTAAGAACAAATACAATATTTACATTCAATGCACATTCAACCCTGATCAAGCATAAATTCACCATGGAGCCAAAAAAAAAATGTTGTGTATATTCTGATGTCAGGGAAAAACACATACTGTATATAATCGAGTGAATTTTAGAATTACCAAACAAAATAATCATATGGTTTCCTTCAATGAAGAAATTATATTAATTATAAGCTACTTTTGCCATGGGAAATGTTGCAAGTGCTATCAACATTGGGAAAAATGCTCAAAAGGAATCCTCTTTATTACAGGCAAGTCAAAGAAATTAAGAAAGGCAAAACTCTACTACCCCCACAAGAAAGGCAGAAAATAATGCAAATATTGCGATCAAGGTTTCAAAAGCTTCAAGGGAAGTTTTAATTTATTTTTCCAAAAAAATGCAACTATGGAAGTTATTGAGAGTATCTATGATTTTGATGATACCATTATCATCTCAAACTCCACTATAAAGGAAGCTTATCTCAAGGTAAGTGTGATGACTGGAAAAGACTGGAATACTAAAGGGACAAAAAGCTTTGAAATAAATAATTATCAAAAACTTACTTAAATCTCATCGATAGTTTCTTATTGTGTGAATTTACATTCAAAAAAGGCTGCTGATAACACAAATGCCACACTCAAAAATGATTTTTTCTGGAAAATGTTTGACAATGCTTGCTTATTTATTGGAACTCAAGAAGTTGAAGCGGTTGATCTGAAACTACAAAGATGCTACATCTGAAATGATGAAGTATACACTATATGTGTTGAGTGATAGATTCAGTAAGGGAGCTGTCAAAGGTTTTATTCATGATATATCAACAGGAACACACACACTCAGGTTATTTTCAAAGTAATTTGTGTCATTTATTGTAAAGTGATTATTTTATTGAGAAACAGAAACATTACTTCTATTCAGATACTCAAGGTTTACACTTGATGACAATTGATGCTTTTTTGAGCACATTACCAAACATTTATATTCATATTAATTGTAATTTACCTGATGTTTTTGCTGAGACATTCAATCTAATTTTCAATAAAATAGTTTACATGTTTAAAACTCACATAGCAACATCCAAAGAAAAAAATCGATCATGACAATTTTGTCAAAAAACATTCATTCAAACTGAAAGAATATTGTGTCAATTATTTGAAAGAAAAAAAACTTCTCCCATCATATTGCCCACCTTTGTTGGTCTTGTGATCATTATATCAAGCCTTACGATTCAAACAAGAAAGTTTTTTGTGGGAATATAAACTCCAACCAGCTCTTCGACCATGATACATCTAATGAAACATTATATCTGCCATATTCTTTATCAATAACTTTTCCACTTATAGGAGATGTGCCATTTATCATCTTGGTTTTTCCAATCTTAGCCATTGTTATAAAAGTACAGCATGTCACGAACCTCACAAAATGAAAACCAAATGAAGTCCTGATTAATTTTATGCAGTTTAAACAAGATTTTAAGCAAGTCACAAAATATAGACAAGCTATTACTTTACAAGTGTGCAGAAATAATTAGAACGAATTTGAAACTACTTGCATAATAATCAGTTCTATTATTGCTATTTTTTCATAAAATATTATCTTCTTAGAATATGGCATTTGAGGTGCACAAACTGAGGAAGATGCATAAAATATCATTAAATTCTGCAATAGTTTAATTAAAACTTCTTATTCTTCGATAGTAATAGAGTTATTTTTGTATTTCTGGATGAAAATAAACTTTATGGTCTCATTCACAAGAAAACATGAAGTAGAAAAGTAATGCATAGTGGAATGTCAATCTCTGAAGATAACCTGTAATTATAATGCCAAAAAACAACAAGGAGCTGATTCTATATGCATTCATTCCCAAAATATGATAATATTTACAGAGTTTACGAGGAATGACCTTTGAAAGCATAATATCAGGGACCCGTGGAAATTCCACCTCATGTAAAATGTGAGTTCAAGTCTTCAACCCCCCCCACCCCCTTCCAGCTGCAAATCCTCAACTACAAGTCTTCAAATCCCCTACTCAACACAGGTGCTCAAACCCCCTCTTACAGCTCTCTCTCCTCTCCTCTCATACCCCTTTCTTTTTGAAGTTCTCAACCCCCCTCCCAACTCCAAGTCCTCATCTTCCCCTTGCAAACCCCAAGTCCATATAATAGTCACTAACTGATAAGACGACGAAAGGTTTCTCGGTGAAGTAAATGGAAAAAGGCAATTATACGTTGGACGGAAATGACTGTATAGTTTTGGTGAAATATATATCTTTTTTTTCGCTTCTTGTATGTGTGTAAACCAGTGACTCTGAACCTATACACTGCACGTGTGAGCAACAAAAATGCACTGCCTCAAAATTGCATGAATATCAATATTTGTATACCTCTGCATGTATTGTCTGGAAGAGCTTTTAAATGAGGTATCCTTCAGCATTATACTGTATGTACTGTGGTTACAACGTTCACCATGTTCAGACACAATCTTGCAACTTACATTTATATTGGTAAATAGAAAAAGATGACTTGTAATACTGGCAACCACTGGGTGGGTCTAGATGATACACATTTACATAGAGAGAATTAGGGTCTTCCTCCCCCCCCCCCCCCAGAAATGCAACACAGAAATAAACCATACTTTGGGTACCTTTGGCAACATGGAAAATTTGGTTGGATTTGGTTCAGTCGTTTTTTTTTTAGTTTTTGAAGCATATGCAGTCTAAACAACCAAACAAATATACAAATTAACTTTTAGAGTGTGGAACACATGTTAAATAAATCAATAAAAGTTATTCAACAAAATTCTCAGTCATGCCAAAAATTAACTTACCCAGCTTCATTTGAAATGAAAGAATCACTGCAAAAGTAAACCATCTCGAGTGATGCTGCCTTTCATTTTGCATGCTGGGTTAAATATTGATTCAAACTTGGCAACTTGTGAAATGGCTCCTTTGTGAAAATGTAACCTATTTGAGTCAAAATTCTTAACTTGGACAAGGAAAAGATGCAATATCTGTCAATTTGTTTTTACAGCAATTTTTTTCAGTGTGAGTGGTATAATTTTCATCAGTATTACAACAAATAAACTGCATTTTGTGTTGAGCCTGGTGAAATGGTGCTCTCTCACAATCGTTATGAATGATTGCGGTCAGCAATTGTGCACCAATGTCATTTTTGAAAGAATCAAGTCATGATCACCTGTGTAAAAAGCAGATAGCTCTGAAATAAATATTCGAAAGTAAATTTTCCTCTCGGAATATGGAATAAAAGGTGGACAAACACTTTTAATGTACACAGAGACTATTACATGCTCATGTTGATTATTATTTTGGAGTTAGGAATGTACACTCTGGGAATTGGGCGTTTCTGCATCAAGTAGACAAAACATCAATGCCTAAAAACATTGTGTGTGTGTGTGTGTGTGTATATATATATATATATATATATATATATATATATATATATATATATATATATATATATATATATATATATATATATATATATATATGTATGTGCATACAAGATTGACAGGATGACCTAGGAGGAGGCACACTCGCCTCTGCCTGGGTTTGAATGTCCAGCCTGGGTTTGAATCTTGACCCAGTTGTAAACTGTCATCATGGTGTTTTACAAGCAGGGCATTCATCAATATGTGGGCTGTCCTTCAGATGGATGATAATCTGGGTGTGTGTCCCATCTGCCAGCATTACTTTGTGGATGTTAAAGATCCCACAGTGTCCTTCATGAAAAGTAGGCGAACTATCACCGGCACCTGGCCAAATTCCAAATTCTTGCCCTGTTTCAGATTGGTGACCTATCCAAGACTGTAACCCTGGCCATATAAGCTGCTTAAAAGGCAGCATCGATGCTCTGTATAGAGCATGGTCCATGATTTGGGATCTTTAAAAAAAGAAAAGATTCTTGTGTCCAGTGTTTACTGTTATTTATATTTGCTTCATCAGATAATGTTGTGCAAACTATAACCTTGAAGAGCACATTTAATTTAATTATGCAGCAAAATTTGCTCAAGTTATTGTGGGCGACAAGATCTCTGACGTTGCACCTCTTAAGTTGCACATCAAGATATTTAAAAGTTGTACAGTAAACCCTCAAATATCGCTAGTTTCGACAAATATCTGGCAACCTATTGTGTTCCTACTTACTGGTATCGCGGGATTTCATTTTGGCCAATCACGGTTTTTGAGCTGAGATGGGTCAACATTTGCATCTGTATGTATGATTACTGTACCTCCCATTACAAGCCCTTTGTTGTTTGTGGTGCACCGTTTTTAATGAGCCCAAACATAAAATAATGGACAAAATTAGTTGTGCCAAAAGACAGAGAAAAGTTATAACATTATGCAAAAAAAATCAAGTTGTAGGTAGGTTAGGCAAGAGGTGAAAGTGTGACATCTGTGGGCCGCCATTATGGGATCAATGAATTGACTGTGCAGTGTATCCGTGAAAGCAAGTCAAATATCCGTGCAAGCGTTGCCACCAGAACTCCGAAAACTGCAAAAGTGCCATTGCAGGCCTAATGTTAAAAGGATGGAAAATGTGCTTAATGTTTGGATGGAGGACCACACAAAGAAGAAAGAAAATGTGCCTTTGAGTGGACTGGTGATACAGGAGAAATCATTGCAGATTTACCAATGTTTCCATGAGGCACCAAGGGCTGAAATTCAACCACAGCGCCTCATAAGTTCCAAGCCAGCACAGGCTGGTTTGATAAATTCAAAAGAAGATTTGGCCTCCATCATGTAAAATTAGTCGGGGAAGCAGCATCGGCAGACCATGATGCTTCAAAAAACTTCTCACCACAGCTCATGGAACTACTCAAGGTGAAGGGATTTATGCTGGGGCAGGTTTTTAATGCCAATGAGACAGGTTTATTCTTAAAAAGGATGCAATTTCTTACCTTCTTCTCTAAGCAGAAAATATCTGCTCCAGGGTTCAAGGTAAGGTGGTTAAGGATTGTCTTACCCTTCTATGTGGCAATGCTGCAGGCGACTTTGCTGTAAAGCTAATGCTGCTCTTCCGATCACTTAATCCCCCTTTCCCCTTCCCCGCTGTAACAGCATCATCATCATCATCATCCCAAGCTAAGTCTTGTGGTTTCTATTATGGCAGAGTATGTAATATTCTTACCCTCACCCATCATGCTGTTTTGTAAAAATCACCTCACTGTTTTGGAATAAATTAAAAAGGTAAAAGTCTTGTTTTTGTTTAATTTATACTGTACATATTTTATTTACATGTTTATTTCAAATGTTAACATGCTATATATTTATTTCAATTGTGATATGTTTATTTATGGCTGCTGTTGATCTTCCTCTCTATTTTCTCGAAGCTCAGGAATTGAAACCCACTTTTCCCATAGACCCTTGGTTTTTCACGATTACAGTTTTAACGATTGCGGCATTTTATAGAAATGTAACCCCCACGATATTTGAGGGCTTACTGTATTTATGAAAAAAATTAAAGTACTATCTGTTTTTGAAAAACTTGAAAAAATTGTGGTTAAATATATTTGACTAAATGTCACATAGAGTTGACAAGCAGATGTCAAATATTAAAGCAAAAAACATTTGTACTTCATCAGAGCAAAAGGGCTAATGTCCAAAACATCAGCCACACTTCAATTTCCATGGAAATAAGCATTTTTAGATGATAAAATCCATTGTATATCTTGTCGGTTGATAGACCAACACCCACCTTCACAGACTATTCTATTGCAGCTTCATGGTCGGATTTCTGTGCAAGAATAAATTGTCAAAGCTTTGCTATTTTGTATGTTGAATACTTGCATAATGATGTACTCTGAGGTTGCTTCAAATTTGGCCTGTTGTCACTCTCCGGAGAAGTAATTGGTCTTTATCATTGTGGAAACGCATTTCCTATCTTAATGTCCTGACAATCAGGATAGCAGAAAAATATAGATCGGAATTATGAATAATTGCAACATACCTTGCCAAGAACATGTATAATCATACCCTCATGCAAAATATTTTTTGATGAAAATGAAATGTACAATTTGAGAAAATAATTTTTAGTGTTTCCCATTATTCCAGACCACAGGCTATGTGAGATTTTGCAGTTAACAAATTTCAAGATAATACAATGCTTTTTGACAACTTGAAAAGCAAGATGACAAGTCAAAATTATTACTACCCTCACCCATCAAAAGTCAAAAATAAGATTAAAATTTATACTTGAAGGGATTTTTAAACAATTTACCAAAAAACATGAATAGTCAACAGAGCTAAAATTGAGAAAACAAAAACTTAAAAAAAAATTAAGCATTCTTTAAAATATGATCAAGTGTTGATATAATGATAAAGCAAAATCTTCTGGCTTAATTGTTTTAGCACAGTCTACATTATTTTTCAAAGACTTTTAAGGGTGATTGCTTCTAAAATGATATTTGATGGGAGTAAAGATGCTGCATCGGCATATGCATTTCTAAACTACAATATGTCCAAAAATAAAATTTAAAATAAATCCTCCAATGTTATTCAATATTTCAATCACAAATTAAAGAAGCATCCAATTTTGAACATTTTAGAAAAGCATAATTACAAGTAACATAGGTATATACAAATACCTTGCATTAGGGATTAAAGACATTAGTAAAACACTTTGCAGTTTATATTCACCTCTAGAAAACCTTTTGTATGAATAGCGAGCCAAAAAACAAAGTTGCAGTGACACTGGATACAGAAGTTTGAGGCATTGCAAGGTTATTGACATGAAGTTTTACAATCTACTGCAAAGGAGGAAAAATGGAGGGGTACACAATGTCAAGAATATGTAGTTACACGGAGATTAAATATTTAAATCACCACCTGAAAGCAATACAAAAGCAATAGAAATTCCTAATTTTCAAAGTTCAAAAACAAAATAAACATTGGGTAGAATTATTTTATTGAAATATTGGTCCACTTGAGGAGATGTCAAGATGAGGAATCAATTAATGTAAAATACAAAGACATTACTTGACAATGACTCAATCAACATGAGATATGAGCCAACAAGTGAAACAGTACATGAAGACAAAGTCTCAGATGGAGAAACAAACTTGATACATTAAACAAAAGTGCAGTATCAGCTCATGATCTAATGGAAGAATTGAACCTTGAAACATTAAATGATCATGACAACAAACAATCATAAAAACCTTGAATAATTTATCTGATTAATGACCATGTATAGTACTAGGTTCCAACAAGGTGAATCATATAGCATTACAAAATGATTATGCTGTTTGTTTTAAAGTTAGACAGCACCTTTAATTATGCTTGATTTAAAAGATTTGCAATGCAAAATAAAAATAACAATAAACTAAGCAAAGGTAGATAGATGTAATACATTGTTACTCATTTCCAGAAAAATGAAACTACACTAAAACTTCACATTATCCAACTTTTTAAATTAAAATTATTCCATACCACTATCTTATGCCTCATACAAAATAAATTGTTGTGTTAAAGGGTAAAATTAAGCCAGCCAAATGTTCAAATACCAGCAAACCAAAAGGGAAGAGTAAAATGAATCAGTCAGATAATTCAGAAATCAATTCTAAATTTTTAACGATAAGCTTGATATAAACAGCAAATTGTAATGCATGAAGAATAAGCTTCAAGTATTTGCATTAAAATAAAGATATAAAAGCTTTTTTCATTTTCAGGAAGAAACATTTTTATTTCAACAAAACACATTTTACGAAATCAAAATTCATCATCATGGTCTCAGTACTTGTACAGTTTCCATTCTTTGAACATTTGAGAAAAAGGGAGAGGTGGTGAAAAAAATACAGGATTCTACATTAAAATCCATTGCATTCTTTCTTAAATGAAAGTGATAGCTCTGACCTTGCAATGAATTGAAGAAGATATAAATCGATTGCATTACACTGTATATGCTGCAGAAAATGACATCATATTGGAATCAAATGACAAAGGAAAACAAAAAACATGATATTGAGCATTCTGGTTGAAATATTTAAAATAAAGGTATTTTGGTTTTGTAATAAAACTATAGGTAAGGACTGCTATTACTACTGCAATAAGTTATGCAAGCAAAAGCCATTCAAATTATACAAAAATTTGTACAACTTTTTTGAACCACTCACATATTTTAATGTACTAGGTAAAACAAAGTATTCTGTGGGTGTACCCTGTTGCAAATAAACAGATAAGTGCAACAGTGTTGATAATGCAATAAATGTGAACATATAAATTTTGAAAAAGCCCTTGAAAAATGTGCCAGTGCCAAGTCCTTGAAAAAGAGTAATTGCCATGATTAAAAAAAACAAATAGGGGAACACACAATTATACTTATTAAATAATTAGAAGACAATATTGATTGATAAAAAGGAATCTTGTCTCAGTTGTAAAGGGAAATAATGCTTATATTAAATGCCAGACAAAAAGTGAATATGTATTTGAGTGAAAGAGTAATTAATTGCAACCAAGTAAAAAAAAAAAAAAAATAAAAAGCATTCACTGGCAAAAATCAAACCCTCCTTTTTGATAAGGAGCAGCGAAGTTATCAGGATATGATATAACATGGGTGTGATGGGAAGAACAGCTTCCTCCCGTTTCTAAAATTTCCTTGCATTCCCTAGCAACTCCTGTAAAACAAAGGATTATAAAATGTTAGTGAAAAACAACCTTGTAAAATTCATATATTTCAAGTTTATTTATTATTTTGTATGCAGCACATTTAGTATGTGAAACACCCGGATGGCAGTTAAGAGCCTGGCTGAGATTCTAACCCAGGTTGGACAGCTTAGAGGTGAGTGTGTATACCTCTAAGCTATCCTGCCAATCCCTGAAGTGAAATTTTATGGTGTGAAAGGATAATGGGAGTGATTGGAAAGTTAAACACAGTTGGAAAAGAAAGGGACAAGAGATAGCCATGAGGGTGAGGTTAACATTTGGGCTACAAACACATATGCTAACACTCATTAAGAGGTAACTGATGAATAATTAACCCTCAAGTCATTTTCATAACTCTTACATTTTGCAATTCCCTCATAATGTTTATTTTCCTGCCTAGTCTTTGATTGCCAGCTGAGAAATCAAAAGTTTTCATTCACTTAGTACACTTATTAAACCTGTTTATCACAACATCCTTCTTACTTATCCATAAAATCAATTGAAAATACCTCCTTTCTGCTTTTGTAACAAACCTCTTAAGTTGGCTTATAAAAGTGGATAGCACCTCAAAACTTTTTAGTCAAGTGCTGTTGACGACCTTGAACTTCAGAAAATGATATTTTTTTAAAAAAGAAAATTGAGTACAGTGCAATGAAGCACAACTCATTTATAGGACAAAGCTCTTGTATCACACACACACACACACACACACACACACACGCACACACACACACACACCCACACACACACACACACTCACACACACACACACACACTCACACAGACACACACACACACACACACACACACAACTCATTTATAGGACAAGGTTCTTGTGTCACTTTGTATTCCCCAGACTCAAACGTTATGAAAAGAAAAGCACAACTCTTGAAACAGATAAAATGGCAGCCCATGTCTTGTCTTGCTTCTCGATCTGTATACTTTCTGACCTGCTTCTGTTTTCCTGAGCAGGCTTAATTTGAGCAGCTCACTTTTATACTTCAACTTTCCTATGTATCAACACATTATTTTCTTCTTCCACTCATTTATGGACAGTCTCTGTATGTCTATCAAATCAATTGTACTTTATATTTTCACCATCACCCAATGTCTAACTTCAACTTGCACAATATAACAATGAGACCACAGCATATATGTATCTGCTTGATATTACAAAGTCAGTATGAAGACAGTGTGTAACTTAACCATAAGTATTCACTTTCGTCAGCTTGTTTTTAATAATCCTTGCAAGGTGGGGTTGGTGGGAGTGGGGGATGGTGGGGAAGGAACATTCCAATCTTGTTTTGCAAATTTTAAAACCATTCATACTTCTTCCCCACATGTAATCAAAATTTGTTCGGTTTTTCAAAGAAGCTTAGACGTTTTTTTTTTTTTTTGAGATCTTCCAACAGCATTTTGTTTAATTATCCCAATAAAAGAGTTATTGAAGCATTACCAGGATAAATACCTCAACCAATCAAGAGGTGAACAGCCATAGGTTTATAGCAGGATATAAAGTATTGACTTATCAAATCTCTCTCAATCAGCTATATCTTTGTATTAATTGGATTCAGATAAAACTTCGATAAGATAATTTATCTACAACTTAAAGGATATTGCGATGAACTTCATAACAATCTTACAACTTTCAGGCTTCCTTGGAAAAATGTTCCTCCTAATTGTTTATGGAGTTAAGGAACTTAATAAGAATAAATAAAAATGAATAAATCAATCAATCACATTTACAGTGCAATGCATTGAAAATAACCTTTTTTTGTATCCAAAGTGGTATGTATGCAACTCCAATACAAGTCTAAGGCCCTGTAAACAATTTAATAAAATCCATAAAGTATCATATGACTTTTGTACAAAATGATGAAGAACAAAATAGGTACATTAATTTTCACATGGACATCATTAGGAGAATGAGCACGTCACAAACAAACAACAACAAAAAAACCCTCAAACTCCAGACTAGAACATCTCTCAAGAAGTGAATATGCAGAACAGAACACTAAAGTGGATTCTCATGCATGTCACATGCCATCCAAGTTTTTGTTTACTCGATGTACTATGTATATGTTTCGTCTTATCATGATTGCAAATCCAGGTATTGACTGAAAATCTGATAATTTTGCCTTATTTATTCCTTTGTTGTAACAAGTACAAAAAAAATGCTTTTCATTTACCCCAACATGACATATAACAAAGGACCAAACTTTGATGAGCAAATGAATGATGGGGAAATAAATAAATAAGAAATTCCACTTCAAATTTTAATTTGTCAAATCAAAAATAAAGATGTGGACCATAATAATTAACCTTCTTTTGTTTCCATAACTCCTATTTTTGTCTACAGAAAAAAAAGCAAAGATCCTGCATGTCAAAAATAAATTCACTTGTAAATGAATGGTAAATTGGTGAATGTACATTTTTCTACAGATCTAAAAATCTAATTGTTTCCATTTGATTAATACTGCTGCAGACCAAATGATATTGGTATTTTAACCTGTCTTGTCTGTCAAGAATGCATCTCTCTCACCACCTCCTTCCCATGCGTGCCCCGCCTCACGACCTCCTATGCATGCCAAGTGAGTTCAACTTGCTCAGTGGGCTGAAATTGAAGCACCACACCCCATGCCTCAATATATCAGTTTCCCATCATGGAGAAGCAGGTTACCATCTGCAGGTCCCCATCTCTTGGCAGCTTCATCGCCCCACCGGATGTAATCAGAACAATCATTGCAGATACAGCACCTGCAGGAACAGCAGCCAAATAAGTTATTTTAATCAATGCAATAGTCAGACGGCATCCTCACAAATCACCAAAGTGGAACCAATCATGGTAATTACAAACATGCTCACATAGATCTCAAAACATTTTCTACAAATTTCAAAGCTTTTATGGAAAAAAATACCTGGCTGGACTGTGGCAGAGTCTATGGAGGGCATAATCTCAACAGTCACTGGTTTAAAAATAAGAATTGCAAAGTTCCATAACATCATCATGCCAGCATTGTAGGTCTTTCACAAAAAAAGGTAAACCATTAAATTGTCATCTTCATTCAAAACTGCTCAATGAAAATAGTTTTGAGACTCATTTTTAATACATCTATGAAGGTAGCATGTTTTGCTCTAAAGAAAACTTTGTTCATCAATGCAATGATTATACAAAATCCTGATATAAGGAACATGGTAAAATAGTAAGCAAAGCTAGATATAAGAAGCTTTATAACAAAAGAAAACATTTCAAACAAAATAAACAATGCTACATCAAATACAGAAATAAAATGGTTCAAACCATCAGGATTAAATGAGAGAATTGCTGAAACTAGTTTCAAGGTCAATCTTTCTACATCTAAAGCTAAAGACATCACCTTAGCCACACACAACACAATGCATTTAGTTGTTCATCACAGGCTTGTACAGTGAGTGCCATCAGCCCCACCCAGTGTTTTGCAACAGTGAGTCATATTCAGAGGACCCACCCCTGAAATGACTCAATAGTAAACAGCAGCACATGGAAAATTCCACACACCCAACAAACTCTCACCCTCCCCTCTGAGTGTTTAGCCGCAACCAACAACCTGAAACACACCCACAATAAAAAAATTCTCTGCTTCTCTAGTAAACAGTAGCACAATGAAAGATTATCTGCATCACTCAGAAATCTCAATCATTACTCTGCGTCACTCAGAAATCTCAATTATTATTCTGCGTGACTCAGAAATCTCAATTGTTACTCTGCGTGACTCAGAAATCTCAATTGTTACTCTGCGTCACTCAGTAATCTCAATTATTACTCTGCGTCACTCAGAAATCTCATTTATTACTCTGCATAACTCAGAAATCTCACTTATTACTCTGCATCACTCAGAAATCTCACTTATTACTCTGCATCACTCAGAAATCACATTTATTACTCTGCATCACTCAGAAATCTCACTTATTACTCTGCGTCACTCAGAAATCTCACTTATTACTCTGAGTAACTCAGAAATCTCAATTATTACTCTGCGTCACTCAGAAATCTCTATTACTTTGCGTCACTCAGAAATCTCTATTACTCTGCGTCACTCAGAAATCTCACTTATTACTCTGCGTCACTCAGAAATCTCACTTATTACTCTGCATCACTCAGAAATCACATTTATACTCTGCATCACTCAGAAATCTCACTTATTACTCTGTGTCACTCAGAAATCTCACTTATTACTCTGAGTAACTCAAATCTCAATTATTACTCTGCGTAACTCAGAAATCTCAATTATTACTCTGCGTCACTCAGAAATCTCTATTACTCTGCGTCACTCAGAAATCTCTATTACTCTGCGTCACTCAGAAATCTCACTTATTACTCTGCGTCACTCAGAAATCTCACTTATTACTCTGCGTCACTCAGAAATCTCACTTATTACTCTGCGTCACTCAGAAATCTCACTTATTTCCCACGGTGGAGGAGAGGACATTGCATTTCTTTCTGCTTCATTGTTTGTTTGTCCATACATAATGTGCCCACGTAGACCACAAATTTTACACGTTACCTTTT
>NC_140963.1:128026042-128051042 GCF_056783735.1 Eptatretus burgeri | reverse complement strand
GTGTTGTTCTGGAGCAGAGTGACCGAGCTGATAAATGAACCTTTGCTTAGAAAATGTACGAAGTGGCTTTTCGTCTAAAGGACACGTCTACAGTCTGGGTGAATATCCCCCAACCTTTCTCTCATGGAAGTATAAAATGCTTTGAAATCTAAAAGTTTGGAGTACGAGCACGTGAGGAAGTATAGTTTCTCAGTGGCTCGTACTCCTTGGAACTGACCAAGTACCAAGTTAGAATAAAACTCTCTGATGTAATGTAGAAGTGAATTGAATCGGGTTGGTCTAACTGTTAACTAAAATAAGAATAAATGAAATAGAACCAAATAATATTGCAATCAAATGGGGATTCTTAAGTTCATTGTACAAAGGTGAGAAGTGTATGGTGTATAATTAGGAAATAAATTGTTTCACAAGGAAGGACTTGTGTGGACATCAGTTTTATCAGTGTCGATAGGGTTTTTTGTAGGGTTTTATAATCAAATCGGACAAACGTGAAACTCTGTCTGAAGTCAAATAGGATTCCACAATCGACCAGTTAGAATCCTTCAGGAGGACAACGATCACAACAAGGTGGGTTAAACAAATCCACATCAGTTGGCGCCGTGACTCGGATTCGAACCGACGTTGGTGCGGTGCTCGTGACCGGAGGTGCTTAATTTGCCGGAGGCAGTGCCTGGAGGAACGACAAGTGCTTGAGCGAAGGTAAGGGAGAGCGCTCTCAGCAGGTAACGCATTTCGAACAAAGAAAAGTTCATTGTTAGATAATTTTATTGAGAGAAAGAAGAGGATCTGGCGGAGAGAGTCCGTTTTAAAGTAAACAATAAGTACTGTAGTTGTTTTAGAAAAGTGCTGGAGAAGAAGAGGAGTCAGATGACAAGAAGAGGCTCGTTGAGGAGCCAGATGCGTAATTAAATGGGAATGATGAAGCGACATGCTACATGTTTGCATTGATACGGACCGGCTGTGAGAGAGACGCCGAGGACACGGCTGAGACGCCGAGATAGGGTTAAAATAGATAAACATTGTAAGTTACCTGTTTGTAAGAGTTTTAAGAGTTACTTTTTGTTCATTGAACTCACTAGAAGTTTGTTGGCAGTGAGGTTGTTACATTATATTGTGTGGAGGTTTTACAGATTTGTAAATGCAATGATTTGCACGAAACGTTTTGTAGAGTGCAGGAGATGATTAACCAGCTGGGAGCATGGTGGGTGATTTGTTCCTGAGAGTAAAAAAAAAAATGAAACTTGTGCGATTCCAATATTCACTGCAATGAAACGTGTTCTGTTGGGATTTTGACGATATTTTAACTCGTGCTGAGTTGAGCTGTGGGTCTGTTTGAAATGGCATGTTATACATTCTTGGCGTTGTATTTCCACGCGAAGGTCGCAAACTACACTGTGTGAGACCCCCCTCCACTCGATCTGTGGGGGGTGGCCTATCTTTACAATGAGTCTTTGTTCGAGCCTTTGCTTTAAGTATGAAATTCGATTCATATGCAGATTCAAGAGGATGAGATAGAAATGTGATTGGTATTTGTCACGTGATCACACGCGAGTCTATGAGATGCAATGCTGTCTAGTGTATGTGTTGAAGCCATGACAGAGTAATGCTAAACTCTGGGTTTTGCCTGTCAGAGTTTTTTTTCCTTTTTCTTCCCACTGGATGTGGAGAGAACTTCCTGTTCCTTGTTCCTTGGTGTTTGTGGCGCACACTCTTGACTGAATCTGTTTAAAGTGAAGTCCATTTAGGAAAAAGTGTTGAAGTTTTATTTTACAATCATCAGGATTTTGAATAAATTGTGAAATAACAATTGTGAATGTGGATATACTGCATGTGATTTAAATGTAGAAACGTGATTTGGAATGATTTTAATGATTTGATGATGTTTAGCACGTGGGGCAATTCACAGATAATAGATGATTCCCTCGGATGGACGTTGAAATATTGTTTTATTCGTCTGCAAATGTTGAGGTTACCTGAACTTGTGCTGGGAAGGCAATGGCAAACAATCCAGTGTAGCCATTTGATCGATTCAGTCAAGGTAAATTCATGATTTAATTGGATAGATGCTGAAGATTAAATTTTTCATTTATGGATTTTAAAAGGAAATATTTTGTTTTGACCAAAAAGTTGTTTAAGAGAGTTTGGATGTTTATTAGTCTGAAGTTCAAGATGCTTTTCCAAGACTGGGATAAAGATTGTGGAGGGTGAAGCTGCATGTTTAGACAGAGTGTTTGAGCTGCAATATAAATGATATTCGCCTGATAACAGATTTGACAAGTGATTTGACAATTTTTGAACAACTGTTTAAAATGATTTATTTGTTTTGATAAAAGAAAATGGATTCGTAATTGAGAAGGTCGGAGGAAGTGATAGATGGTTTGTGTATGTGAATTGGAAAAATGGCAGCATGTTTGCTGTTTTGGTGAGAGAGAAGTGGACAGATGGAGAAATGTCAGAGATTTAAAATGTCGATGGAAATAGCAAATGAGATGGATGTTTTGAGTATACGTACAACTGGGATTTCTGTATATTTTAGCATGTTGTTTTGGGAAATAACAAGGAAAGGGATTAAAATATTGATATGACATATAATGCAAGTTAAATGCTTCCATAACAATCTTTGTTAGTCTTGTAGAACTACATGTGCCCATGACGTTTATTGATTGGTGTTTAATTGATGCTTTGTTTGTTTCGGAGTGTTGAAAGCAGTCTTTGAAGCAATGTACGATTTCATCTAAATGAAGTTTCCACACAAAGATTGGACGATGGGAGAAGCCAGATTTGGGTGATTGAGCATTCAACACATGATTGTCCCTCCCCTTTCTGAGGAGATAAGATGGAGTAATGTGGGAAAAGAAAGAAAAAACCCACTGAGGAGAAGGTTGAGCAAAGTCTTAACGTCGGCGTTGTGTGGTACCTGCATGGAGGAATGTTCTCAGCCACACTCTCGATTGCCGCTCTGCAAATACATCGTGAACTTGCTGTGGTTGCTTCAATGTACGACAGGCCTGGAATTCCACACTGCGCTCCTTCAACCCAGTGTCTGGCCCAAACTTGTACTTGCCCACATCTACCTTCTCCTCAGCTCAAGGAGTGCTTCGATTGTGTTTCCCGTTGGGTGCCGCTCTATCCACACCCTGACCTGTTTATCTTCTGACTTCGGGTAGCATGTTTTCAATGTGTAACACATGCTGATGAACAGGCCATAAATTAAATGGAAACTCACTCATTTTCTGATACGATCACACGCTGCCATTGTTGATTGAACTTGAATAATGGAAATCTTTTCTCCTTCAGGAATGGGACATGGTAATCATGTGTAAGAAAAATTATTCAAATTTTCCTTACAAAAAAAAAACGGGGGAGTGTGGCGGAAAAATTTATATTAATGTATTTTAAATTGCAACAAATGGAGTTTCAGAAATGTAACTTTTATGCTGCAAATTGAATTGGCTGTCATTTCTGTCCAAAAGACTTTTGCCCTAATTGATAAGAAATGTGTTGTTCTGGAGCAGAGTGACCGAGCTGATTAATGAACCTTTGCTTAGAAAATGTACGAAGTGGTTTTTCGTCTAAAGGACACGTCTACAGTCTGGGTGAATATCCCCAACCTTTCTCTCATGGAAGTATAAAATGCTTTGAAATCTCAAAGTTTGGAGTACGAGCACGTGTGGAAGTATAGTTTCTCAGTGGCTCGTACTCCTTGGAACTGACCAAGTACCAAGTTAGAATAAAATCTCTGATGTAATGTAGAAGTGAATTGAATCGGGTTGGTCTAACTGTTAACTAAAATAAGAATAAATGAAATAGAACCAAATAATATTGCAATCAAATGGGGATTCTTAAGTTCATTGTACAAAGGTGAGAAGTGTATGGTGTATAATTAGGAAATAAATTGTTTCACAAGGAAGGACTTGTGTGGACATCAGTTTTATCAGTGTCGATAGGGTTTTTTGTAGGGTTTTATAATCAAATCGGACAAACGTTAAACTCTGTCTGAAGTCAAATAGGATTCCACAATCGACCAGTTAGAATCCTTCAGGAGGACAACGATCACAACAAGGTGGGTTAAAAAAATCCACATCAACACGAAGGCGACAGGTAACCAGCGTGATTTCTTGGAGCTCCTGCGGTCTTCACAGCTCCGTGAACTATTAAAGGCCCACGAGGCCCAGTTCTTGCCCTTTTCTTTCCGGGGTTTTCTTTGAATGAACGTTGTGGCGCCATGTCTTTAAGTAGATCTGTTAAGTGCATGTAAATAAATAATAATAGAACTGCTGTAGGCTTTGTTACTTGTGTTTTGTCCCATACGTGCATTGGTTGCATACATGACTGCATGATTGCATATGTACATTGTTTGTATACATGACTGCTTACGGGTGTGAAATAAATGTGTGCTTACGGGTTTAAATGTTCACCCTTCGTTGCGTCCTTTCCGTCATTGAACTGCCATAATTAAGTTCGGAATATAGCTGGCTTTTTAATAGCCGATAAAATAATCGGGTCCAACGGGGCTTCGCGATAATAACCCGCTCGGTTATCACAAAACGGAGCGAGCTGCTGAAGCGGCTCGTTTCCAAGCAGGCCCCGTTGAGGTACAATCTCTCGGTAGTCTGCCCGCACGATTAATGAGGTAAATCGACCATTCGGTGATCGGACCCTGTAGCGCGGGTAGAGTATTGACAAGGCTGTGGTGTGCTTAAAACACACCCGTAGCTGGATTTCGGCGTTGATCCGAAAGCTGTGACTAGGTTTGTCCGTTCGGTGGGCGAGAGCGGCCGCCATTGGCTTGAAGCGGTCGCCCGCACGCCGACGGGTGGGAAGCCACAACAATATATATGTGTGTATATATATATATATATATATATATATATATATATATATATATATATATATATATATATATATATATATATATATATATATATATATATATATATATATATATATATATATATACACGAGCCTGGTGTTGGCGCAGTGGTTAGGGCAGCGGCTTGGGATCCAAAAGGTCCTGAGTTCAAGCCCCGTTGAGCCACTGAATTAATACACCAGGGGGTTGACTCAACCTGTCATCCTTCTGAGGTCGGCAAAATGAGTACCAGTATACTGGGCCGGTGTATTCCCTGGTTAAAATAGGTGTACCATATCCCTGTGTCGTAAGAGGCGACCAGGGTTGCGTCAGGAAGGGCATCCGGCGTAAAACATGTGCCAAATCACTATGCGGATCATACGGACGATCCGCTGTGGCGACCCCGAACGGGAGCAGCCGAAAGAAGAAGAAGATATATGTATATATATATATATATATATATATATATATATATATATATATATATATATATATATATATATATGCAAAGTATATTTATTCTCGCAGGGTGTGCTCACACATTGTGGAAACATATGAACTGTGCTTCCCGATCGTCTCGGGTCTCTCGCGTGCATTTGATTTTTCATTTATTTATTTTCATATAGGGATGCTTTCCCATCGTTCTTTGATTTTTCCTGGTGTGTCGGCGTTGATGTCCATTATCAACTAATCCATTTAACCAGGCACTAACTAATCAACATAAGATAATAAAATTAATAAATAAAAAGAACGTTTTATTTTCTGAGGTAAATAAAGAATAAATTTCAAAGCAAAATCAATCAAAATGCCAGGAAAGAGACAAAGAGCAGATGCTTATCGGGGGTTGACTTACTTACAGATAAACACAGACAAGGGTACCCAGCAGATCATTCAGGTGGGGGGGGGGGGAGAACCGTTTCGCTCACCAGAGTAGTCGTCCGTGAAGTGAAAACGTCCTGAAATGTGTGCGTGCGTGTCATGTCCGTCGCCAGCACCCAGCCTTGCCATGCACCCTCTCGCGAACAGCCTTGAATGCCAATCAACATCTGGGAGGGCACTGAGTTCATCTGTTGCGGGTTTAGACCCTGGTGCTGTGACACGGGCAGTTGCTCACACTTCACGAAACTGGTGACGTCCAGTGACACACACGGTCCGTCGGTGAATGACCCGCGCCTCATTCGTCGGCGCTGCTCACACCAACACGCGCACCACACGCTCGCTTGCTCACTTGCGGGCTTGCACGCTTCCTCCTCCTTTCCTCTCTGGCTTTCTTTCTCTTTCTTCTCTCTGCCTTCTCTTACTTCTCTCGCCTCTTTTCTTCACTTCTCTCGCCCTTTTCCTCACACTTTTCTCTCTGGTTCGCTTCTTCCCTTGCGTGCTTCAACTCTCACTTTCTTCCTCGTTCTCTTCTCCCTCCTCTTTCTCTCACCCTTTTACTTCTCTCGCCTCCGCTTTCCTTTCACTTCTCTCGCCTCCACTTTCCTCTCACCTTTTCACTTCTCTCGCCTCCGCTTTCCTTTCACTTCTCTCGCCTCCACTTTACTCCTCAGAACGGACCTCCAATTCGTTTTATATCTGCAGCCCTCTCCGCGGGTACAGTCCGCCCCAAGCTCACCCCGCCCCACTTGCGCACGGTTACCATGATGACCCGTACGCTCTCAAAAAAGGTGGACGTCGGAGCTCGCGAAAGAATGTTGCTGAGGAAAAATGAGGGTGGGCTTCAGAGCTCGCGAAAGAATGTTGCTAAGAAAATATAAGGGCAGGCTTCAGAGCTCGTGAAAGAAATGTGTGTAAACGTGTCTGTCGTAAAGAAAAAAGCTTCCCATAAAGGCCCTGTCACACCTTGACGATTTAGCCAGCGTATGCCGACGTATGAAAAATTTGTCGAAAACGCTGGCACGCATTGAATACGTATGGGTAAGTTTTGTATACGTTAAGAGCATGCTGGCATACTTCGTAGTACGCTGGCTAAAACGTCGTAGTACGCCGAGCTGTTCGACAAATTTTCCATGCTTGAAATTTTTCGACGTATGCCAGCGTATGACTCGCACGTTCCGCATACGCTGGCCATAAGTTGTAGGCACGTTACGCGATCGTTGACACACGTCGACACACGTTACTTGTAAGTTACTCATAAGTCGAAACACGTCGAGGTAATGTTTAGCGTACCCGAAACTTATTTCTAACCTATGAGTGACGTGTTTTCGGCACGTTACGCGATCGTTGACAAACATCGACACGTTACTTGTGAGGTACTCATAAGTCGAAACGTGTCAAGGTAATGGTTAGCATCAGTGTTCCAGACTCCCTGTTTTTTTTTTTTCTTCGGTATGACGGTGATGTTAACACTTCGATTTCTAGTGCGGTTATAATATAATTAATAGGTTTCCGCTCAACAATATATATCATAACCGCACTAGAAATCGAAGTGTCAACATCACCGTCATACCGAAGAAAGAAAAAAAAAGTCTGGAACACTGACGCTAACCATTACCTCAACATGTTTCGACTTATGAGTAACTTACAAGTAACATGTGTCAAAGATCGCATAACATGCCTACAACTTATGGCCAGCGTATGCGGAACGTGTGTCATACACCGAGTACGTCGAGAAATTTTCAACATGCTGAAAATTTGTCAATGTACTCGGCGTACTACGATGTATGCCAGCGTACTACGACGTCTGCCAGCTTGCTCTTAACGTATACAAAACTTACCCATAACGTATTAGACGTGTGCCAGCTTGGTTCAGCAATTTTTTCATACGTCGGCATACGCTGGCTAAAACGTCAAGGTGTGACAGCGGCTTCACACTTCGATGTCTAGTGCGGTTATGATTTGAATCCTCGAGCCGCTGCCTATGAATAGCCGACACCACGTGATCATCGGTGATACGCTGCCTCGCTATGCATAAGTTAGACTATCGTTGGGCATAGGTTGTGAACGCCGACAACACGCTCAGCATTCATTGGTATAAGTTATCTATATGTGATTGAAACGTTCTGTGTACGTTATTAATACATTAAGCACACGTCCAACACGTTATTATATGGCCAAAACTTAAAAAAAAACATCAATAGTTCAGCGTACGCCAGCGTTTTACATACGTTTTGATACCTTGCCATACGCTGGCTGAAACGTCAAGGTGTGTATATGTATATATATATATATATATATATATATATATATATATATATATATATATATATATACATATATATATATATATATATATATATATATATATATATATATATATATATATATATTGTTGTGGTTACCAAATTCGCAAACCACCATTCAGGTCCCTTAGGTGAGGTATCTCGGTAAGTGCATGTGTAGTTAGGCCCAAACCCGTTGTCTAGTGGGAATACATGTCATTTATACGTGCTGCGACTCTTCAGGATAGCCGTTTTTCTTTTACTATCTTTATTTTGGACCAACCGCCAGGATTACCATCACAATTACAACCACAACCACCGCTTCACCACAACCGCCACGACCTTCCCGTCACACCTCGCCACCGTAGCATCGCCACCGTTCTTGCCCCGCTGTGGGTACCGGTGTTGGACTCATGCAGAACGCGCGTCGAACAGCGTGTACAAAATCACGGATTTTGTGCTTCAAAAACGGATCAAAAACGACACACGCCCACTTTTTGCCGTCCAATCGGTGAGCGAGGGGCGAATTGGCCCCGCCCCCAGGGCGATCGATATATGCAAATTTGTGGATCAAAAAGCCTTCACGCCCACTTTTTCTCGGGCCAATGGGGAGCGAGGTGAAAGGTCAAAGGGAGGGGGTCAAAGGCGAAGTTACGGGGGGGATAAAAGGACGGTGTTCGTCAGTCAGCAAGAAGGAGTCAGCAGGACGAGAACGAGAAGGAGTCAGCAGGACGAGAACGAGAAGGAGTCAGCAGGACGAGAACGAGAAGGAGAACGAGAACGAGAAGGAGTCGGAACGGAGGGGACGAGTGTGGAAGTCTGGAGCCCGAAGCCTGCAGTGGCTGGAGAAGCTGAAGAGAGTCGGACGAGGGAGGGGGTGCTTGCGTCGGTGCCAGGAGCTGCACGCCCGAGGGAGGCCGGCAGCGCGACCTGGCCGAGGTGGAGACGCACACCAGGGATAATAAAGATCCTCTATACCCCGAGCATCAGCAACCCCCTCCTGTTTCCCCCCGCGCTGAGATAGTGCGACGAAGGGGGCCCGTTCCCACCCCCTGCCAGGCACTGTTCACGAGGCCCGCGGGTTGCGGGGCCATCGCCGCTCCGCGTCTCATCACCAGACGGGTAGGCCCGACCCGGTCTCGGCCTCAGGCCTGCCTCATTCTTGAGGGTATTTCTTTTCCTTGGTTTTGGGTATGTGTTGTCGGCGCCGTCTGTGAAGTAGAATTGTATAAGTGTTGCCGTGTGCTCGGTAGTCGGTATTAGCTCTGCACTGTGTTTTCACTTTTATATTTGCTTTTTGTGTAAATGGAAGTGTGTTTTCTTTTTTTTGTGTGCATTTGGTGGAATTGTATTTGTGTGCTTCCCGTGTGCCGAGAATAAATGTGCTTTATTGTTGAACTGTTTCCCGCTTCGCTTCGTCTTTTCCTCCATTGAATCCCCATCTTGCTTCACGTAAAGGGTTGGTAGTGGGCTGAATACGCCCGATAATTAATCGAACCGTCGAGGTCGACGATAACACCGCTCGGTTATTCTGATAGTACGGAACGGGTCGCTTAAGTGGCCCGTGTCCGAAGTCGACCTGCGGCGAGGTGCGATCGCCCGGTCTACCCTCCGCGTGGGTACTTAGGTAGTTCGAATTTGGCGAGCAACCCTATCCCACGCGGGGGCTGATTGGCTCGATCGCGGTGAGACCGAAAGGTCCACCCGTGACTGGTTCCCGGCGTTAGTCCGAGAGGGTCACGACTGGATTGTCCGTCCGGTGGGCGACGTGCCGCGATTCGAGTTACGTGGCCGTTCGCACGCCGGCGGGCGCGAAGACCGCAACAATATATATATATATATATATATATATATATATATATATATATGTATATATACATATATACATATATATATATATATTGTTGTGGTTACCAAATTCGCAAACCACCATTCAGGTCCCTTAGGTGAGATATCTCGGTAAGTATATGTGTAGTTAGGCCCAAACCCGTTGTCTAGTGGGAATACATGTCATTTATGCGTGCTGCGACTCTTCAGGATAGCCGTTTTTCTTTTACTATCTTTATTTTGGACCAACCGCCATTGTTACCACCACCAACCACAACATCAACCACTCACCGCGGCGCCGCTTCACGTCACACCTCGCAACCGTCGCATCGCCACCGTTCTTGCGCCGCTTGTGGGTACCGGTGTTGGACTCGTGCAGGGCGCGCGCCGAACAGCGTGTACAAAACCACGGATTTTCCACTTCAAAAACGGATCAAAAACGACACACGCCCACTTTTGTTCCGTCCAATCGGTGAGCGAGGGGCGATTTGGCCCCGCCTCCAGGGCGTTGGAGGGCGATCGCTATATGCAAATTTATGGATCAAAAAGCATTCACGCCCACTTTTTCTCGGGCCAATGGGGAGCGAGGTGAAAGGTCGAAGGGAGGGGGTCAAAGATGAGAGAGCGAAGCCACGGGGCTTATATAAGCGACCGCGTTCGTCAGTCAAGGGAACAAGGAGTTAAGACTTCGCGGGCGGTGGAGTTGGGAAGAAGAAGCAAGAAGGAGTTGGTCGTCGTCGTGTGCGTTGGAGTCGGAGCGGAGGGGATGGAGCTGTGGAGAGGCGGCGAGGGCAGACGAGGGGGTGCTCGCGTCGTGCAGGGAGCTGCACCCCAGGGAGGCCGACGGCGCGACCTGGCCGAGGTGGAGACGCTCGTCGCGGGACTCGAGGCAGAGTAGAAATCCTCTATACCCCGAGCATCAGCAACCCCCTCCTGTTTCCCCCCGCGCTGAGATAGTGCGACCAAGGGGGCCCCTTTCCCACCCCCTACCAGACACTGCCCGCGAGGCCCGCGGAGTTGAGGCACCATCGCCGCTCCGCGTCTCATCACCAGACGGGTAGGCCCGACCCGGTCTCGGCCTCAGGCCCACCTCATCTTTGAGGGTGTTCTTTTTCTTGGTTTTGGGTATGTGTTGTCGGCGCCGTCTGTGAAGTAAAATTGTATAAGTGTTGCCGTGTGCTCGCGTAATCGGTATTAGATCTGCATTGTCGCATTTGCTTTTTGTGTAAAAATTGCATTGTGTTTCTTTTCTTTCTATGTGCTTTTGGTGGAATTGCATTGTGTTTCTTTTCTTTCTATGTGCTTTTGGTGGAATTGCATTGTGTTTCTCTTCTTTTCTATGTGCTTTTGGTGGAATTGAATATGTGTGCTTTCCGTTCATCAGAATAAATGTGCTTTGTGTTGAACTGTTTCCCGCTTCGCTTCGTCATTTCTTTCATTGAATCCTCATCTTGCTTCACGTAAAGGGTTGGTAGTGGGCTGAATACACCCGATAATTAATCAAACCGTCGAGGTCGACGACTAACACCGCTCGGTTATCCCGATAGTACGGAACGGGTCGCTTAAGTGGCCCGTGTCCGAAGTCGACCTGCGGCGAGGTGCGATCGCCCGGTCTACCCTCCGTGTGGGTACTTAGGTAGGTCGAATTTGGCGAGCAACCCTATCCCACGCGGGGGCTGATTGGCTCGATCGCGGTGAGACCGAAAGGTCCACCCGTGACTGGTTCCCGGCGTTAGTCCGAGAGGGTCACGACTGGATTGTCCGTCCGGTGGGCGACGTGCTGCGATTCGAGTTACGTGGCCGTCAGCACGCCGGCGGGCGCGAAAACCGTAACAATATATATATATATATATATATATATATATATATATATATATATATGTATATATACATATATATATGTATATATACATATATACATATATATATATATATATATATGTATATATACATATATACATATATATATATATATGTATATATATATATATATATGTATATATACATATATATACATATATAATCCGTGACTATATATATGTATATGTATATGTATATGTATATATATATATATATATATATATGTACATGTATATGTATATGTATATATACATATACATATACATACACATATACATACACATATACATATACATATACATATACATATACATATACATATACATATACATATACATATACATATACATATATATATATATATATATATATATATATATATATATATATATATATATATATATATATATATATATATATATATATATATATATATATATATATATATATATATATATAGTCACGGATTTCATAATCATGTCTGATGAATGCATATTTTTTTTTTTTTTTTTTTTTTTTTTTTTTTTGTATACCTTGGTCGAGGCTCGTATGAGAGCTAACACACAACTCACAGCAAGGAGGCATGAGACAAGAGGGGCGGGAGTGGAAGGGACAAAACATTGGGGAACAGACACAGGTGAACTGTGGAAGGGAGAGGGATGGGGATGGGACGGGGAACATGGCGAGGGGAAGATGGACATTAAAGGGACTTTCAGGAAGGAAAGCAGGAGAATTGAAGGAAGTGGGCTTGGGTGGATTATCGGGGGTAGAAAAGATCGAGGATTTGGATGGGGGAAGATAAGAGGTGGTGGTGAACAGCTGTTTTGAAAGCCTGGAGGGAAGAATGGGAAAGAATAGAGTGAGGAAGTTTATTCCAAAGGCGGGAAAAAAGAGGAATGAAAGAGTGAAGATGAGCAGTGATTCGTGATTTTGGTAGTTTTACCAGAAGGGGGTTGTTGGCGGACCTTGAGCGCCCTGTGGAAATGTGGTTGGGACAAATCACAGAGAGAGCAGGGGGGCAAGGCTGGAGAGGAGTCGGTAGAAGACAGAAAGACCACCGACCAACCTGCGGTGATTGAGTGAGAGGCCCAAAGACTCAGCTTCATTGCGGGAGATGCCAATGATCTTAAAAGCCCTGGTTTCGACAGCGTGAAGTCGAGAAAGGTGGGAGGCAGGAGCACCAGCCCAGAGGGGAGAGCAGTACTCCATCAGGCTACGGACAAAAGCTTTGTAAGTGGTCAGGAGCTCAAGAGGGCCGAGGAAGGACTTTGCACGACGGAGGATTCCCAGTCGGCGACTGGCTTTTGAGGCAAGGTTGGAAATGTGACTTTCCCAGGAAAGGTCATGGCAGATAGTGAGACCCAGAAGCTTGAAAGAAAAGACTTCTTCCAGAGGATTGTTGAGAAAGTGGATGGGGGGTTTTGTAAACGGTCCTTTCGAAGAGACATAGTGAGAGTGTGAGATTTGTCTGGATTGAAAGACATGTTCCACGTGTTGGACCAGTTTGTGATTTTATCCAGATCTGCAGTGAGCGAAGAAGCTGCTGCTTGCCGGTCTGAGGGATGACAGATGGTACGGCAGAGGGTGGAGTCATCGGCAAAGAGAAATAGAGGATTTTCCAGAGAGTCCGAGAGATCATTGATGAAAACCAGAAAAAGAACAGGGCCCAGAACGCTACCTTGAGGAACTCCAGCCTGCACAGGAAGAGGGGATGAAAGAACTCCATTTAGGGCCACACGTTGACTGCGACAGGAGAGGAAGTCTGCGAGCCATGAGTGGAGATGGCCTTGAATACCATGGGAAGAGAGTTTGGTGAGTAGGGCAGGGTGCCAGACTGTGTCAAAAGCACGTGATATGTCCAGGGATACGGCTCGGATTTCCTGTCTGGCATTGAGGACCTCCATCCATTGATGGGAGAGCAGTAGCAGCATATCTAGGGTAGAGTGACCTGGTCTGAAACCAAATTGATGATTGGAAATCAAGCCATTGGAGAAGAGGAAGGATTTCATGTCTGAAGCGATGATGGATTCCATAACCTTGCTGATGATTGGGAGAAGGCTGATTGGTCTATAGTTACAGGGATCTGTTTTTGCACCTTTTATGCAGGGCAGTGATGTTAGCAGATTTCCAAGCAGATGGCAGATGACCTTGGGAAAATGAGAGGGTGAATAGAACAGAGAGAGGGTGAGCAAGAGCAGAAGAGCAGGCTTTGAGGACACGTGGGCTGATGCCGTCTGGACCGGTTGCAGAATCTGACTCGAGGTTTGAAAGCAAGCTCTCCACCTTGTCAGGAGAAAAGGATACAGAGTCCAGGGACAGTTGGGTGCGACTGGGTAAAGTGGGTAGAGATAGTGATGGGTTTGGGACACAAGATTTAGCTGCAAACACCGAGTTTAGACATTCAGCTTTATCACGTGTGGAATCAGCAGTGCGGCCATTTGAGGTAAGGGAGGGGATGGAGGGGGAACAT
Organism: Eptatretus burgeri; assembly: GCF_056783735.1. Taxonomy (NCBI): domain Eukaryota; kingdom Metazoa; phylum Chordata; class Myxini; order Myxiniformes; family Myxinidae; genus Eptatretus; species Eptatretus burgeri. The sequence continues at coordinate 128,036,872 of NC_140963.1, read as the reverse complement.
ACACCAGAAACAGATTTGATTAAACGCCACCAGGATTTTGAGGAGGGAGAGAGGTTTGAGAGTTCAGACTTCAGATGAGAAAGATGTTGTTTTCTGGCTCTCCTGAGGGCAGCTACACACTTGTTCCGAGCTTTGTGGAAAGAACTGAGATTGCCCTCAGTTGGGTTTGCTTTCCATGAGGCAAAGGCAAGTTGTTTCAGGACAACTGCCTCGCCACAAGCTTCAGTAAACCAAGGGCGGGAGGAAGGGTAAGACAACTGAACACGAGAGGGGATAAATCTGTGCATGAGGGAGAGCAAGTTTCTTTGAAAGAATTCCCAGGATGAGTTGATGTTTGAGAAAGTAGTGATAGGAGACCAGTCTGTAAGTTTGATGGCTGCTCGGAGACCCTGCCAGTCGGCTTGAGTGAAATGCCAGACTCGACGGCGGTGAGGTGGTTCTCTGATAACAGCCAGAGAGATGTCCACTTTAACAAGGACGTGGTCAGAAGAACCAATTGGAGCGAAGGAAGAGCAGCAGATATTGTCAGGGAAATTTGTCAAAATCAGATCCAGAAGAGATGGAGTACCATTGGTTGAGATCCGGGTCGGGAAGTTGACCGATTGAGTCAGTCCCAATGAGTCACAGAAAGCTTTTGCTGATGTCCCATGGCAGGTGAGAGAGGTACCCACACCTAGCCAACTGGCGTGATGACAATTGAAGTCGCCACATAAGAGGAAGAGAGAGTTTGGATGAGAAGATAGAAGATGGTCCATGTTTTCGGAGAGTGAGGTGTAGATGGAGTCATCACTGTTCGGTGGACGGTACAGTACACATATAAACATGAGGTGGGAGTTGAGGGGAAGCCGAAGCCAGAGGTATTCCTGGGGGTGTGGGGGAGTGAGAGCAGTGCAGGGAGAGTGAGGAATAGAGTCTTTGATGAAGAGAGCAACACCTCCACCAGGACGAGGCTCAGGTCTGTCATACCGTAAGAGGGAGTAACCAGGGAGAGATACTTGGGAGTCAGACACGTCTTGGGAGAGGAAAGTTTCTGTTAGGCAGATAATGTCTGGTTTGTCAGTGGCAACCTGCATGGAAAGATCTGAAAGGTTTGAGCGAAGGCCCCGGATATTTGAGGTCCACACTTTTAATGAAGAGGTAGGGGAGGAGGCTTTGGGTGCAGGAGGTGGAGGGGGCGGGGGAGGGTAGGACGAGGGACGAGGGGGGAGGTAAGGGGGGTTGCTGAAGGAGTGTGGGGTATTGCAGAATAGCGAGGGGAGGGGGCCGAATGAGGAGGAGAAAAGGCTCTGTGGTGCTGGGAGAGAGGGGGGACAAGAGACAAGGAAGATGGCAGTTGAGTATTTGAGGAGGTGGAGTGAAGAGATGGAGGTGAGAGGGCAGTGGAGGGAGGCAGGTTGGTGGATGAGAGGGGGGCAACTTAGAGAAGGAAGAGTGAGGGGGATGAAAGGTGGGAGAAAGGTGAGGGGGAATTTTTGAAAGAGGTGAGAGGGAGGCTTGGAGGGAGAAGAGTGGGATGGTTGCTTTGAGAGTGAGAGTGAGGGGTGAGGGGTGAGTTGGCACTGAAGTTGGAAAAAAAGAATGGTTGATGGAAAGCGAGCATTCATGGCAAACTGTGGTTTTTAAAAGTTTTAGGTCAGAGATGCGATTTAACACAATTCTTGATGGATGCAATGAAGGCGAATTCAGAGCATGGAGAGAAGAAGCGCTGTAATAGTTGGATTTTTTAGGCAAGGAATGAAGGAGAGGTCGAAATGAAAGCAGTCTGTTGAAATAGCAGAAGAGTAGTGCATTGTGAAACAGTAAAGAGTACCACATGTGTGAGAGAGGAAGATGAAGCATCATAAGATCGTTTTTGTTGTTAATATTAATGTATGAGAGAGTTCAACAGATTAGGTCATGGAAATGTAAAAAAAAAAAAAAAAAAGAAATCGAGGAAGACGAGGAGGAAGTTAAGAGGAAGAAGAAGTAGCAGAATCGGGAGAAGGTGAGCGTGTTGTTGTTGTTGTTGTTGTTGTTGTTGTTGTTGTTGTTGTTGTTGTTGTTGTTGTTGGGTATATATTTTTTTATTTTTTTTTTATTTTTATTTTTGAGATAAGAAAGAGATTAGTTGGGAGAATGGGGGATGTTTGGAAAGTGGGGAGGATGAAAATTGAAGGTAATGGGGAGGATAGAAATTGAAGGTAATGGGGAGAAAAAACAAACAAACAAAAAAAAAAAACGATCGAACACCAAGTGGAACCGGTAGGCCTCAAGCCTACCGGTAGGCATATATAGGCATATATATGCCTACCGGTAGGTAGCATATATATGCCTACCTACCGGAACCGGTAGGCATATATATATATATATATATATATATATATATATATATATATATATATGCAGCTATCCTCTTTCCCCAGAGCATCAACAACCCCCCCTGTTTCCCCCCCCCCCCCGCGCTGACATAGTGCGAAAAGGGGGCCCCGTTCCCACCCCATTACAAGCAGTGCCAACGAAACCCGCGGAGGAGCGCGGAGTCGGGGCACCGCCGCGACATTTTGCAGCTCATCACAAGACGGGTAGGCTCCACGTGGTCTCGGCCCACAGGCCCGTCTGTCCCCTTGTCGTTGAGGGTGGCCCTTTTCTTTTGCTTTTGAGTAAATGTGTTGTTGGCGCCCTCTGTAAAGTGAAACTGTTTAAGTGTTGCCGTGTGCTCGTGTAGTCGGTAGTAGATCTGCATTGTTGTGTTCCTTTTGTTACATTTGCTTTTGGTGCATAATTGTTGTAATTGTATATGTGTGCTTTCTGTTTGCCACGGAATAAATGTGCCTTATGTTGAACTGTTTTTCCCGTTTCGCTTGGTCTTTTCTTTAATTGAATCTCCATCTTACTTCACGTAAAGGGTTGGTCGTGGGCTAAATACGCCCAATAATTAATCGGAACCGTCGAGGTTGATGATAACACCGCTCGGTTATCCCGATAGTACGGAACGGGTCGCTTAAAGTGGCCCGTGTCTGAAGTCGACCTGCGGCGAGGTGCGATCGCCCGGTCTACCCTCCGTGTGGGTACTTAGGTAGGTCGAATTTGGCGAACAACCCTATCCCACGCGGGGGGCCGGTTGGCACGATCGTGGTGAGGCCGAAAGGCCACCCGTGACTAGTTCCCGGCGTTAGTCCGATAGGGTCACGACGGAATTATTCCATCTGGTGGGCGACGTGCCGCGATTCGAGTTACATGGCCGCTCGCACGCCGGCGGGCGCGAATTCGCAACAATATACATACAGTATCTCACAAAAGTGAGTACACCCTTTACAAAAATGTACATATTTTGTTGTAACTTTTTACTTTGATGTATTATAAACACAAGACTGAAAGAAATGATAGAGTAGACATTCTGTCATACATGTACAGGCCCAAAACATTTATTCTGTGGAAATAATGTGGCATACTGGACATATCTGTGAAAGGGGGGGCAACAAAAGTGAGGACACCCTATGTACTTTCTCACATTGAAGCGTTATTGTTTTCAGTATTTTGTATGTCCACCATTGTTTTTGAGCACAGCAGCTATTCTACTCGGTATGGAGTTGACCAGAGTTCCACATGTCTTTGCTGGGATCTTGTTCCACTCCTCTGAAATGACTTCTTGAAGTTGTGTGATGTTGGACACCTTTCGTCCCTCAACCTTACATTTCAGGATGCCCACGTATTCTATTGGGTATAGATCAGGTGACATGCTTGGCCACTCCAACACATTGACCTTCGACTTCTTCAGAAAGGCAGTTGTCTGCTTGGAACGATGCTTCAGATCGTTATCATGCTGAAATAAGCTCCTCTACCAAGTTTTCGCAGGGAGGGTAACATCTTCTCCTTCAGGATGTCACAGTACATCGTAGAATCCATGTTTCCCTCGATGAACTTGAGCTCTCCAGTACCGGCAGCACTCATGCATCCCCAAACCATGACACCACCACCATGCTTGACAGTACAGATAACGCACTTGTCTTGGTACTGTTCCCCAGGTCGTCGCCAGACACGCTGCACTCCATCAGGTCCAAACAAATTGATCTTCGTTTCATCAGACCAGAGGACATGCTGCCAGTTGTCCAGGAGCTTGGATTGATGTGCTTCAGCAAAGTGTTTGCGAGGTTTCTTGTGGCTCTGCTTCAGGAGAGGCTTACGCCTTGGATGACGCCCATGCAACCCGACACGATGGAGTGTGCGACGTATGGTTTGCACACTCACAGACTGGTCAGAAGCTGTATAAATCTCTTCAGCAATCTTGGCAGCACTTTGTCGTCTGTCTTGGAGGACTAGCTTCTGAACTTGACGAACAGTACATGCAGTCATCTTTGCTGGTCTGCCCTGGCGAGCGCAACTCATTGTTGTACGCTTCTTGGAGAACCTCTGGATGACCTTGGCCACGGTGTTGGGGCTTACTTTCAAAGAAGTACTGATCTTCTTGTATCCTTGGCCATCTTCATGTAGGGCAACGATTCGATCTTTGACATCTTTCGAGAGCTCATTACCATGAGGAGCCAGGCTGCTTTCTCAATGGCGATTGGTACAGTATTTCCGATGCAATTATTTCTTCAGCAAGCAGATAGACAAATACTGTCTTGAGTACACTTCTTCACTTTTAACATTCCAGGGAGGTTGCAGCTCCATTATTGTTTGGTGCATATTTGTACCTTGAACACTCTTTGACTTAAATATGCAAAAAATGATGAAAATGGAAGCTGTTTTACCATGCTTGACTTACTTCTTATGCAGACAATAGCAGGGGTGTACTCGCTTTTGTTGCCTCCTCTTTCAGAAATATTCGTAATATGCCACATTGTTTTTATGGAATGGCAGTTTTGTGCCTGCACACATATTGCAGAATGTCTACTCTGTCATCAACTCTAAGGTGTTACTTCCAGCACAGCTGCTTAAAAAGTTACACTGAATTATTTACATATTTGTGAGGGGTTTACTCACTTTTGTGAGACACTGTATATGTATATATGTATATATATATATATATATATATATATATATATATATATATATATATATATATATATATATAATCACCGGAACAAACTTTGGTTTGACTGCGTCAGTACACCTGCAAAAAACGGTAACACAGGTGTCCGAAGGTGAGCTCAAGGAGGACAGAAACTTCCAGTGGAACAGAAAGGCAAAAGCTTGGTTGATCCTGATTTTCAGTACGAATACAGACCGTGAAAGCATGGCCTCACGATCCTCCCGATTGTTTTGCGTTTTCAGCAAGAAGTGTCAGAAAAGTTGTCACAGGGATAACTGGCTTGTGGCGGCCAAGCATCCACAGTGACGTTGCTTTTTGATCCTTCGATGACGGCTCTTCCTGTCATTGTGAAGCAGAATTCTCCAAGCGTTGGGTTGTTCACCCACTAACAGGGAACGTGAGCTGGGATTAAACCGTCGTGAGATGGGTTAGTTTTTCTGCTCAGTACGAGAGGAATAGCGGGTTCAGACACTTGGCGTGTTGCTTTGGCTGACCAGCCACCATCGCGAAGCTATCCTCTGAGGGATTGTGCCTGAAGGCCTTGAAGACAGAATCCCTCTTGGAGCCTTGAGCCTGGCGATACTGATGCGCTTGGGGCTTCGGGCGGAGCAGCCTTGAGCTTTGTATGATGAACATTGAACGCAAAATGCAAAAAAAAAAACAGCCGGCGTGCTTTAAATAGATTGCACTTGTGCCAACCATGTTGTCACATTTTTTGGAAACACACAAGTCAAGTGTTGAACTGTTCACACAGTACATAGTACACAGTACACATTACACAGCACGATGCTGGGGTGCCATGTGCCCAATGACTTGTAAATGACCTGGTTATATATACAGTACATTCATGTAGCCTGGTGTTGGCGTCGTGGTTAGGGTAGCGGCTTGGGATCCAAAAGGTCCTGACTTCAAGCCCCGTTGGCCGCTTGAATTAATACACACCAGGAGGTTGACTCAGCCTGTCATCCTTCTGAGGTCAGCGAAGTGAGTACCAGTGTACTGGGCCCGGTGTATGCCCCGGTTAGAATAGGTGTACCATATCCCTGTGTCGTAAGAGGCGACCAGGGTTGCGTCAGGAAGGGCATCCAGCGTAAAACATGTGCCAAATCACTATGCGGATCATACGGATGATCCGCTGTGGCGACCCCTAACGGGAGCAGCCGAAAGAAGAAGAAGATATATACATACATATATATATATATATATATATATATATATATATATATATATATATATATATTTTTTGTGAGATTCTTTGTATATCCCCTGCCTGGTGTTGGCTTAACAGTGAGAGTGGTGGGGGGCTTTGGATCCCAGCCTGGTGTTGGCTTAATGGTGAGGGTGGTGGGTTTGGGATCCTCGGGTCCTGAGTTCAAATCCTGCTTGGCTGTTGAATTAATACCAGGTGGTGTTGACTCAGTCTGCCATCCTTCTGAGGTCAGCAAAATGAGTGCCTGCTTGTAGGGATGATTGAGCTATTTTCGTATCCTGCGTCGGAGTGGTGACCCATCCAGGATTGTGCCCAATCGCCCAGGAGACTGCTTCGGCAGCACCGACGCTCTGTACAGAGTATAGTCCCGATGGATGGATATATAGTATATCTTGCAGCAAACATGATTCTTTGGTGCCACTAACCTCGACATTGGCCACCCCCAACCATTTATCCCATAATTATGATCTTCCTCTTTGCCGACTATAATGTCCTTATAATTCACGTAAAAACACACTGATGTCTCCTCTCTTGATTTTGTGTTGCATGCGAGTTATGTACAAGCTCTCTCCCCTCCGGGCTGGTGCTCCTGCCTCTCTTTTTTCCCGCCTTTGGAATAAACTCCCTCACTCTATTCAATCCCATTCTTCCCTCCAGGCCTTCAAAACAGCCGTTCACCACCACCTCTTATCATCCCCCATCCAAATCCTCGATCTTTTCTACCCCCGTTAATCCACCCAAGCCCACCTTCAAATTCCCTGCTTTCCTTCCTGAAAGTCCCTGTAACGTCCATCTTGTCATGTCCCCACGTTCCCCGCCCCATCCCTCTCCCTTCCACAGATCTCCTAATGTGTCTGTTCCCCACTGTTTTGTCCTTTCCACTCCCGCCCCTCTTGTCTCATGCCCCCCTTGATGTGCGTTGTGTGTTCGCTCTCTTATGAGCCTCGACAAGGTATACAAAAATAAATAAATAAATCAAAACCTGCGACCACTCAAATTATTATTATTATTATTATTATTATTATTATTATTATTATTTATTTTTTGTTGATTAATAAATTAATAAATAACATGCGACACCAAGATGAAGAAAAGCATTTAATTCAACACAAGCATGTTACTTGGAACGCCACTGTTTAAACGATCATGGAATCTTCACATTTGTTGGTTGCCCCCCCCCCCTTGGGCACCTTCCACCGATTTTGATGCCCCCCACTGTACACGATCAATGGGCAAGACCCGATCGGGCGCTGCAGGTGAAGCACTGCGTGGAGCCTCGATCCTCATCTTCCCATCCGGGGTCAAGCGGCATCTCACCAACGCAGGGTCCACGTCTCTCGGGAGCTTGATCTCTTCGCGAAACTCAAGGCAACTGTAGCTGGAGCCACCCTGCGAGTCTTCATTGTGCACTTGGTGATGGCCCGTCACCTTCAGCCAGTCTCCGACCAATTTGACCTTCAGACGTTCGGGCTCGAACTGCCTGGTGTCCAAAGACACCACGTAGCGGGATGCGTCAGCCTTGTTTTCCCACGGACAAGACGTCCTGGTCGTATCCGTTTCATGTTCGTGTCCGGGACACTGTATCAGGCTCAAGGCGTTCCCTCTCCGGATCCGGCTCTGGGCCTGCTCGTACAGCAGCTCCATGATGCGCTCCGATCGTCGTACCTCATCCTGGAGCTCATCCAGAGCGCCACCAATTCCACGCTCCGCAGGGATCGCTCGTCTGCACCTGATTGGCGCGAAAATAGTGAGACGGAGTGAGAGACATCTCCGTAACAAGAGATTTCATGCGCGATTGGGCTTCAAAAAGGTCTCTGTCTGTGCTTTCATCGCTCGTCGAACCACAGGAACTGTTGTTGTGTTCGAGGGAGCTGTATTTATAGCATCACTCAGTCCCCCATTGAGCTACTACGAGCAAACGGCAGCACGTTATGGAGAAATGTACAAATGACGTCACACAACACAAAACACGTCAGTATCGTCATTCTCTAATACGTTGAACTCTTTACATAAACATCGTCTAAGCAGAAGGATTACAACAATGCAGAATTCAACGATTTTTTTTTTAAAAACAAGCTCAAATGAGCTAAGATCCTCGTCCTCTTAATGATGACGTCATAAAAACGAATATGACGTCATTGTGATGTATCAGGTTTGCGATAAATTATCTGTGCTAATGCCCGGCTTGATTCCCGCAAACAAAATTCAAACAGCTTGCCAAGTTTCGGAGATAATGGTACAGGTGATTTCCATTGGCGGCGATATTATGACGTCAACTTTTTTTTCTCGGAAGAATTTCCGAAATCGGAGATGGTTACTGCCTGCACGTGGGATTTCTGCATATACATGGCAAGTTTCACGAAGGTCCGATGAAAACTCTGGGTTGTGAAACAAAAAATAGGAATAACGTCATAAAAATTGATATGACTTCATAGTGATGTATCATATGTGCGGTAATTCATCTCTGCTAATGCCCTGTTCGATTCCCGCAAACAGAATTCAAAAAGCTTGGCTAGTTTCGGAGATAATTTTTTCGGCGATTTCCATTTGCGGTGATATTTTGACGTCATAACTTTTTTTCTCGAAGGAATTTTCAAAATCAGAGATGGTTACTGTCTGCGCAGGGTATTTTTACATATACTGTATATGCCAAGTTTCAGGAAGTTTCGATGAAAACTGTAGGCTGTGAAACAAAAAAGTCCACAAGAAGAAGATGAAGAACAATAACGTGAGCAAGACTTAGAGATCCTCCAGGAGGATCTAAAAAAAAATCTGATTGTGGGATTAATTAATTATCCTGTGTTAAAGTAAACTCAGTATAAATTGGTTTACGGTTGACTTCAATGAAATGCAACCACAGTTATTCCGGAATGCACTTTTAGAAATTGTAAAAATGAGAAACAAAATTCCGAGTCTCTATTTATAATGTGGATTGAAGAACAGTTGGAACTGGAACAGCACTCGGTACACAGAGCGCATACCTCTGCCAGGCTGAGCAGTTTTCCTTTTGAATCCCAGTGATGGGCCAGATCTGGATCTGGACCTGAACCAAAATCGAATTGGCTTGTTCTCGTCACCAAACCGACTCATCCACCTAGTTTTTAAGTCATCCACAACGTTTTCAGATTTCATGCTATATATCCTTTTTGGCCCTGGTTCTCAATTGTGAAGAACCACAATAAAAATATATATATATAGTTTGTGGATCCGGATTCGGACCTTCACCAAAATCTCAACAATTCGTCCTAGTCACACACCCAACCTGTCCACCAGGTTTCGTCCAAATCCGTTCATAACTTTTTGAGATATCCTGTTCACAGACAGACAAACAGACAGACGGTGAAAGCATAACCTCCGTCCACCAGAGGTAACAAGCGGTACCCGTAGCACATCACATCAACTCTTCTATAATATGAGTGGGGTATGCTTGTACATTACAAGCAGTTACTGGATTGTAACCTCCATGGAGATGTCTATCGATAATAATAAATGTCAGTGTGTGTGTCTCCTCCAAAAACTCCAAAACCATGAAACCTAAGAACCTCAATCTTTGTATGCATACTTAGGGAACTCCAAGGGAGTGCTAGAGTGAAAATTGGGTGTTTAGGTTAATTAAAACACCCCCTTTGAAGATAATTAACGGACGTATTTATTATAGCCTTTATCAGGCACATCCTCGGACACCTCACTCTCTGGGGTCTTAAGGCACAACCTCGGTTACCTCGCTGGGGTCTAAATTCGCCATTTTGTTCGGCCTGCTCAACAATGCCTTGACTTGGAACAGGCCGCAATGATTTCTTAACAAAAAAGGTTTTTTGTTTCACTTTCCTCACTCATATCATCGAATGCCTTCGAATTGCTGGATCCATTGCAATGCTTATAAACTCCCAGAGATGCCAGCGTTTGTGGCTTTATTTCACTTCCGCAAATGCCATAACCTCAAGAATCTCATATACTAAGCTGAATTTCAAAATTTATCCACCAGAATTGAACGTAGCAGCAATTCTGACTGCTAAAAAGTATTTATTTGTCCAATTCGGACATATTTGACATGTCAGCGTCTCCGGGAGGTGTTTAGTAATATGACGGGTTGGCGATCGCTAATCACTCACCATGGCAACCGTTCCTTAACAACTGCTTTGTTGAAGTGCTTCTTTGAGTGCTGAAGCCACTTGGCCGCAATACAAGCTGCACTGTCCCTCTGCACCATCCATCGACGCAACCACCTGCCTGTGTTGTGCCCTGCAGTGTCGTGCAGTGCCAAGCCTGTCATTCCTTATTAACGGTTGGATGGAAGGAATGAATGGATGGATAGAGGGATGGGATGTAGGGAAGTGAAGGATGGGATGGAGGGAAACGATGGATGGAAGGAGGAAAAGGATGGATGGTGGATGGAGGGAAAGGATGGATGGGTGGAGGGAAGGGGTGGATGAGATGGAGAGATGTATGGATGGAGAAAAGGGATGGATGGGAATGAGGGAAGGGATGGATGGATGGAGGGAAACGATGGATGGATGGAGGGAAAGGATGGATGAGATGGAGGGATGGATGGAGGGAAGGGATGGATGGGATGTAGGGATGGATGGAAGTGATGGAGGAAAGGGATGGA
>NC_140963.1:127868542-128008542 GCF_056783735.1 Eptatretus burgeri | reverse complement strand
AAAAAAAAGAGAAGACAGAAACATAATGAATGAATGTGGGTCGGCGGGCCCAAGTGTGTGAGTGGAATGCATGGTGCAAATGAATGATTGGGGGGAGGAGTGAATCCCACCCTAGGGAAGCCGGGGTTAGTGTAGCGTTAGTTAGCGGGTTAGCGAAATTAACGAAACGGATGTCGTTTTGTTGTTGGTGTGAACGAAGGCACGAAACCTTTTTGTAGGGTGTAGGAGTCCATTGACTGGCTGGGAGTGTGGCTGTGGAAATGTGCGCGCTGAGTCGAGGGCCCTCTGGGCACCGAAGTAGTCGGCCAGAGTAGGCCATGGGTCCAAGGGACTGAGTTAGTGAAATGGGCACGGGTAGCCCACGGAAACGGAACCCGGAGCACCAAAATGCCACGTGGACATCGAAAGGGACACTGCCAGGGCATTCCCCACATTCATAAGGAGTAGGTGGGCTTGGAGACAGCCTCAGCGAACCGGGGATGCCGTAGTTCGAGTTAGGCAGATGGGTATCCCTGCCAATGGAGCCACGCTGCCCAGCCACGAAATTGTGCAAGAGCACGAGAGAAAATTTGCGGTCCAGGCCCAAATTAATAACGAACACCAACACAGGTGACTGGAATCGAGGTTTCTAGAACCGATAGTTTAAAGAGACAGGCGTATTGAAAAGCCCCCGGGATAGATTAACATTTAATAAAATGGTAGGATAGATCGGAAACGTGTACCCCTTCGCACCATCCATCCCTTCGCTGTTCGTGGGCCGCTGGACTCACCTTTGGAGATTGCTGAAATCTGAGGGAGTTATTCTGAGGCTGCATTGGGCCTCAAGACAGATTCACTCGTCTCTTAATCCCCTCAAAAAGGGATCTTAGGGATTGAGGATAGACGGTCAGGACAGGTTAGCCGAACAAAGACAATAAGGGGACGAGGGACACGCATATTTATAAAATAATAAAAAGTTGAAATTTCGTTGTTTTGTTGCAAGCTAATGGGGCTGGCTATAGACAAAGACAGGCACAGGCGATAGGTTGGGGGGAGATCGTAGGGTAGGTCCGAGCCCGTTTTCAGACTGGCCGGCGCCACCACACTCCCTCCACAACCTGACGAGACCCGACCGAGGCCGGCCAGCTTCGTGTGCCGACCTCCTCTTGTACTGCATCTTGCCTGGTCTGCGTTTGCCATGCCATGCTTTGCCTGCCTTTGCCTTGCCTCCATACCTGCCCATGCCTTTGTTTGCATTGTCATTCAACCCTCACCATGTGCTCCAGGACCACGTCTGAAAGCGTTTTGCTTGGACTGCCCTGTAGGCAGCCGCATTACCGGGGACTGCATTTGAGCAGCCCGAATATCTCCTTGTTGTTGCATGAAGGTCAGTTGAAATGGACCGGGGACTGCACTGAGCAACTAGGAGATCTTGTTGCAAAAAGGCCAGTTCAAATGGCCTGCGAGACGGCGTATGGCCTGCCGTGTTAGGGTGAGTTGCCTCCAGTAGCTGGAAAAAAAGAACAAAAAAAGAAGAATTCAACGACAAACAAGGGACCTTTGAAGGCCCTAAAAACGTCTGACCATCAGTACCTGCTGTGCACTCATCCACAAATGTTAACTTTGCTGTGTTTTCTCTCCTCAAGTCACAAGTCCTGAGCCATGGTAGTGTAAATATTAGGACTGCACATAATTTTAGCCCACCTGTTGTTTGTTTAGCGCCGACAATGTAGTGAAGTTGTCCGAGTGAGTGTTAGTTTAGTTACACAATGCACTAGGTTATTTATTTTTGGGACATGTATTTCAAATGTCGCACTCGGGGATCCGTAGGTAAAACGTTCGCGGGGAAAACCTACACCTGCATGCCACACGAAAATTAACGACTCGGGTCGTTACCATAGCGTTACCATAAAATACCATAGCGGGCGAGGGGGCAAGGGCAGAGGGGAAGGGACGGAGGGAAGTGCGAGAAATTTATCAGAGGTAAAGTAACTTCCGGGCTACCCTGTATGTATATATATATATATGTATATATGTATATATATATGTATATATATATATGTATGTGTATATATATATATGTATGTGTATATGTATGTGTATATATATATGTATGTGTATATATATATATGTATGTGTATATATATATATGTATGTGTATATATATATATATATGTGTATATATATATATGTATGTGTATATATATATATATATATATATATGTGTATATATATATATATATGTATGTGTATATATATATATGTATGTGTATATATATATGTATGTGTATATATATATATATATATATATATATTTCTTTGGACGTTGGCGTCTTGGATTTTGCTCCAAATATGGGCATGGCGCCCCTCTCAGCCAATCAGAGGGGTGCGAGCATGTCTGCCACCTCTCGGCCAATGGGGAGCCAACGCAACATATTGCTGCTCGACTTCCTGGTCGAGGGGTGGAGACATGAGCACCCCCCCCCCCCGACCAATCTCGAACTGCCGGGAGATCGCCCGACACGCCTGTCCAATGAGGAGGGGAATGAGATGAGACGGATCCCTCCCACCTGTCAAAGAAAAAGGGATAATTGTGTGGGGGCGACTGGCTGAGAGAGTCTTCGTCTTCCCGTCATGAATCACCTGCCTGCGAGCCGGAGGAGAATAGCTTGCCTGCTTGTTTTGCCAGTGGAGCGTGCCAGCGCCCGACGCTACCCTTCGTACCTGGTGCTTGGAGCGCATCGTGTTGCGGGTTCGAGTCCCACCGGGCCAGATCGTCGAGAACCACACGAAGTGGGAAGGTCCACGCCAGTCTCTTACCTCCAGCTCACCTTCCCTCTGAGCTGGGGGTATCAATAAAGGCCACGGCCACCATTTCTTTTGGGGGGGGGGGTGTGTCTGTGTGTGGGCTCGTCTTTTAAGTAGAAACGTTTAAGTGCCGTGTGTGTAAATTGCATTCCTTTTATTCGATTAACTCTGCCTTCTTGCGTGCTTCCCTGCCTCATTATAAATAAATATCCCTTTTGTTAAATGTTCCAGCTCGTTTCTGTGTTTCTTTCATTGGCTTGGCACGGTGTGTGTTGAGAAATAGCGAGGCTGTAAATTGTTCATTTGGACTGATGGGCCTTGTTAACCTCCGCTCGGGTTACACACGGTTCGGGCACGGTAACTGCTCGTTCCGCTCGAGGTCCGTCGGGGGTGTGAATTCCCCGGTGGCTTTGCCCGCGTGGGTAATTAGGTATATTAAAGTTTGGCAATTGATCCTACCCCACGCGGTCAACTTATTGGCGATTCATGGTCCTCTAAGCCTAAGGGACCCATGCCTTTTAGACTTATCCGAGTCACGACCTAAATTCCGGGTGTTTGGTGGGAGGCGACTCCACTGCGCCACCTTGTGGCCGTTTATCACCACTGATACCTGGCCCTGAAACAATATATTTATATTCCTCCACCAGTTTTTCTGTCCTTTCAGGGCAGGGCTTCCAAATGAAATCGCTAACATCTTGTTCCCTCCGCAGAGCTCTGAGGCTCCATAGGCCGCTGGTGTACATCGGTACTACAATTCAGTGAGTGGGCCGACGTGTAGATATTCGGAGAGATGAGTGTTTCCCAAGAAGAATGAGGTAAGTGGCGTGTTTGTTGTGATTCGGGTTTTTATTTTATGGATGCTTAAACATTTTGAGGCTTCAAGGCTTGATTAAATCAACCCCTCTCTCAATTTCAGGTTAAGGTGGCTGCAATGGATTTTCACAAAGAAATGGATCTGAATTTTTTTTTTCAAGCAAATGATGCATTTTATTAGATGTCTGACATTAAAAGCTCTTAGATTCTCTCAATAATGAAGATGGATGGTTTAAAAATAATGTACAAAAATTGCATATTAAAATAGTTTTGAATGTATCTGGTCTGGCATGATGTGAGGAGGGGGGAGTGGGCAGAAAGGATAAGAGAGAGAGAGAGAGAGAGAGACAGAGAGAGAGGAATATGAGAGAAGTGGTAAAAGTAGAGGAGTGGAAGTGATGGGGGAGGGAGGATGGAGAGAGGGGGAGGATGGAGAGAGGGGGAGGATGGAGAGAGAGGGGAGGAGTGGGGAGAGGGAAAAGGAGGGGGGAGAGGAGAGTTGAGGAGAGAGGCAGGTGTGGGGGAGGGCAGAGAGGTTCTCTGCATAATATTTGTCTATTCCTTGCATACTATTGTTGAAGTTACATTCTAAATTGCGTTGATGTTCTGCGGATATCAGCTCATTCATATTGTTATGGCCGCAGAGGCGGATAACTGAAAAAAAACAGGCGTGTCTATAAAAAGATCATGGATGCCATCCGTATGGCCAGATCTTAGCACCCAGGGTCAGTTTACCATACCTGTGAGATGAATGGAGCAGATGTGTAACCATGCTGGCGACTACGTAGTGGCTACCAATTGGCCGAGTGAACCAATGCCACATGTCACACTCATTTGGCTACCGTTGCAATTATTATTTGGGATCAAGTGTCCCAGGACCACTATCCCAGATCTAACCCGAACAGGTTAAGTCAAGACACGGTATGAAAACTTCCATATGCTATATTATAACACAAGCAACTGAGCAGGAAATGACGGGAGGAATGGCAGGGTTTTTGTGGTGCTATTGACTGGCCTGTGAGGGCAGTTGGGTGACAACATCTTCTTTGCTCTGGCCCACATGATTAGCAGAGCTGTGGCACAGAAGCGTCATTCCCAGGAGCGGCAGGAGGACCTTCGAAACTTGCCTTTATTCACTTGGTAACTGCGTTTTACTCTCTGCTAAAGCTTTAAACTTGCACTTATTTCTCGGACATGTTTTTACCGATATTGTTTAAACTTGGCACACAGATAAAGAATTAGGGCTTAAACCTGCACGTCATTATTTTTCCAGGATCAAATCCAAGATGGCCGACTGGCGGCCATTTCAGTTGTAAAAAACAATTCCGGTGTCTGCCATGTCGTCAACCATTTATCTGACATGCTTTTACCGATCTTGTTCAAACCTGGCACGCCAATGAGGAATGATGGCAGATATAAGCATGTCATTTTTTTTTTCAAGACCGGATCTAAGATGGCCGACTGGCAGCCATTTTGTTACTGAACAGTGTCCCCAACTATTTCTCCGACATCCACGGTTCAATTTTGTTCAAACTTGGCAGAAGTACAGTACACAATGACCTACACTTGCACCTAACTTTATTTTGTGATCTGATGAAAGATGGTTGACTTGTAGAGTGGTGGCCATTTTACTTGTGAAAAAAACTTGATGTTGAACATGTCCTCAAACATTTCACAGACATGCATTTTCCAAAGTTGTCAAACTTGGCACACAGCTAACGTATGATGGCTTACATGTGCACGTCATTTTTTTTTCAACATTACATCCAATAGGGCTGACTGGTGGCCATTTTAGTTGTCAAAAAAACCCCGTGTTTAACATGTCTTCAACCATTTCTCGGACAAGCATTTAACGATGTTGTTCAAACTTGGCACACAGATAATGGATGATGGCTTACATATGCAAATATTTTTTTTCGAGATCATATCCAAGATGGCCGACTGGCAGCCATTTTAGTTGTAAAAAATCTGATGATAAACACGTCCTCAACCATTCCTCGGACATGCATTTACCGATATTTTTCAAACTTGCCACATAGATAATGAATGATGGCTTACCTATGCACCTCATCCCTCTCCCCTCCCCCCCTCCCCAGAAATTAGGAACAGGATGGCCGACTGGTGGCCATTTTGTGACTTAAATGTGTCCTCACCCATTTCTCAGACATGCATGGTCCGATTTTGTTCAAACTTGGCACGAACACAGTACATAACAGTATACACTTACACCTAACTTTATTTTACAATCTGATAAAAAATGGCCGACTGGTCGACTGGCGTCCATTTTAATGGTACATAAATATGGGCTAGCCCTTTAACTCTGCACAGCAACATTACTAAAAGAACGGGGGCTTTGACATTATTGTCTATTTTTACTTGTTTATGACCTCCGCCACCAAAGGTGAAGGTTATGTTTTCACCCCTTTCTTTCTGTCTGTCTGTTTGTGTAGAGAGTATCTCAAAAAGTTGTGGACGGATCTGGATGAAATTTTGTGGACAGGCTTGGTGTGTGACAAGGACGACCTGATTAGATTTTGGTGAAGATCCGGATCCAGATCCGATTACTAGAATTATTAAAGTGATTCTTCACCATTGAGAGATAGGGCCAAAAATGATATATAGCATGATATCTCAAAACGTTGTGGATGGATCGGATGAAATTTCATTAACATGTTGCTTGTGTGATAAGGAAGAACTGTTTAAATTTTGGTGAAGATCCGGATCTGATAATTTTTTGATTGATTCTTCACCATTGAGAGATTGGGGTAAACTGATATATAGCATGATATCTCAAAAAGTTGTGGACGGATTCGGACGAAACTTGGTGGACAGGTTAGGTGTGTGACAAGGAAGAATCGATTCAATTATGGTGAAGATCCGAATCTGGATACAATAATTATTTGATTTCTAAAGTGATCCTTCACCATTGAGAGAAAGGGCCAGAAACCATATAATACTGTATAGCATGATATTTCAAAAATGTATTGGGCCCAATATGTTGTCATGGATCAGGCATTACGTGATGGAGGTATGTGCTCTACCGAGTGCCCTTCTCGGTTTTTTTTTTTTTTTTGTGAAATGTGACCAACTATATCCCCGCTGAGTAAATATTTTCCCTCAACCCACTCTTCAGTGAGCCTCAATCTCATTACATGTCAGAGTCGGAGATTTTGGAGATTTCATATTTTTTTCGACCATTATTTTGGTTGGAGATTTCATAACCCAGGACTTTATAAAACCAAGAGGAGCTGTTGATGAAATTGAATATTTACCCTCACCGAAGGAGAGGGTATTGCATTTGGGTCTGTTTGTTACTTGCAAAATCGAAGATTTTTCAAGTGTATTAGTCAGTCGATTTTGTTATTGGGTAGTCGATCCAGTCGAAAAAAAAATATTTTTTTTTTGATCTACCCTTTTTATCAGTATTTCCGTTGATATGTTTGTCTGTCTGTCTGTCTGTCTGTTCGGTCCAGTGCTCCGTTAATACAATGGTGATTTCGATGAAACTTGGTTGGTAGATTCATACCATGACCGAGTTGTGTGCAAATGAGAACCGTTGATATGGACACCACCGTTGCCTCGCAACAGGACTTTGAAATTTTAGAAAAGTAATAAAAAATTTATTTTTTAGAAAATCAAAAATCGGGCCATGAGCGACTGTGGGCAGTACATTCAGCCATATTGTCAAAAATTTCCAGCCGGATCCTATGAAAACTGTCGGAGAAGATAGACTTTGAATGAACCCTGGTCGAAAACAATAAAAAAACGAAGTTCGTTATATCTCAGAGACTATGAGTCAGATATACATGAAACTGGTATGGTAGGTTCATGGTATGTCCTAGTTATGTGTGAGAAAGAACCGTTACTATGGACCCCTCCGTTGCCTAGCAACGGCCGAAAAACCTCAATGTGGGGGTATTTTAACGAAAAAACAATCTGCAGCATTAACCCTTGAAGCTAGAATCATGAATTTTCTTGTGCTTAATCCTCAGGTCATTCCCCATCGAAGGGGCCCATCGCGTCAGGTTCTATTGGGTAGTCGACTACCCATGTCCGCCTACCGGCTTGTCACCTACAGGTCACAATTTTAAACCGATCTTCACGAAACTTCACCACGAGTTTGTCATCTTGAAGAAGCCTATTGTTTTTGAGGTCAAAAGGTCAACAATTTAAGTGAGATGTCTAAAATCCTCAATTTTCATCCGATTGATTTGAAATTTGAAGAGGATTTATATTTCAGGTCACTGAATTCAACCAGCCAATTCTTTTTGAGGTCAACTTAGACCAAAAGGTCAACATCGGCCGAATTTCTAAAATTGTCGATTTTCATCCGATTCACTTGAAATTTGAAGAGGAATTGCATATTTGGTCATTGAATTCAATCACCAATTATTTTTGAGGTGAAATTTGTTTTATGGATTTTGCAAGTATCGTGCTTTGCACGATGTCTTCTTGTTATCTTGCCAAAACGAAGTTTTGCAAGAGATGTTAGTCAGCTTGTATGTTTTTTTTTTTGTTTTGTTTTTTGTTTGTTTGTCTGTAATCACGTATACAAAAATTCTGCAGAGCACAGTTATCATCGGAAATTTTTGTGACTTCGCATATCAGAGGCCTATAGAGGTCCCTTTCAGTGCACAAAATTTTGAAGGTCAAGGTCAAAGGTCAAGGTCACTTTGGCGCAAATCAGGGGAGTCGACGAAACCCTTATTTTTTGAGTAATTTTGATCGGATCATCTTCAAACATCATGGGAATATAGTTCATGGTCTGGGGCTCAACTGATTAATTTTTGGTGGCGATTGGCCTTGACCTTCATATGTTTTTTTTTTTGTTTGTTTGTTTGTTTTTTTTTGGTCTGTAATCACATATAAATCACTCTGCAGAGCACAGTTATCATTGGAAATTTTTGTAACTTCGCATATCAGAGGCCTATAGGAGGTCCCTTTCAGCGCATAAAATTTTGAAGGTCAAGGTCAAAGGTCAAGGTCACTTTGTCGCAAATCAGGGGAGTTGACGAAACACTTATTTTTTGAGTAATTTTGATCGGATCATCTTCAAACTTCATGGGAATATAGTTCATGGTCTGGCGCTCAGCTGATTAATTTTTGGTGGCGATTGGCCTTGACCTTCATATGTTTTTTTTTTTTTTGTTTGTTTTGTTTTTTTTTGGTCTGTAATCACGTATAAATCACTCTGCAGAGCACAGTTATCATTGGAAATTTTTGTAACTTCGCATATCAGAGGCCTATAGGAGGTCCCTTTCAGCACATAAAATTTTGAAGGTCAAGGTCAAAGGTCAAGATCACTTTGTCGCAAATCAGGGGAGTCGACGAAACCCTTATTTTTTGAGTAATTTTGATCGGATCGTCTTCAAACTTCATGGGAATATAGTTCATGGTCTGGCGCTCAGCTGATTAATTTTTGGTGGCGATTGGCCTTGACCTTCATGGTTAGCGCCTCAGGTCAAACATATTTGACCCAAAGGTCAAATTTTCAAGTTTTAGGAACCATATCGTGTAGAACCTCAAATTGAACACCTCAATGAGTGCTTTCTAGATATGTCAAGCTTGAGACATTATGACGTCATTTGGTGATGTTATGAGGCAAAAGCATATTTTTCATGGTTACTCTGTAGAACGATTCTCATCGGAATCTCTCGTCGGCAGATATTCCTCAAGGAGTCGCTCCTGGTGGATAGCAGCTCTGTTCACCTCAGTGTGACCTTAAAGAAGTCACACGTGATCACCTTTTGGCAAGATACGGGTCACCCTGCAGGTGACATTGGTTTATTTGTTTGTTTGTCTGTTTGTCTGTCAGTTTGCCTGCACAGAACTTTCGTGTTTTTCTCCGCAACCACTTGTCCAATTGAGAAAAAAATTTCACCATAGGAGCGACTACTCATGTAGAATGTTTTATTGACAATTATGATGTCATAGGTCACGTGCTGTGGCAACCAAATTGGTAAAATGGAAAAACTTTGGACCTCTGTATCTCTGGAACTGCACCAAGGAAAAAATTAAATCTTGGCAGATGGCAAGTACTCATGGTGAATAAACGATTTTTTAAATGATGTCATAGGTGCCTTCGTTATGATGCCATAATTGCATATGTAGAACGCTACATCTGATCAGTATGAAAACTTTAAGGGCCATCAAGGGAGAAAATGGTCAACAGAAAAGAAATTGATGACTTAATCGCTCACGTAATTCGGCAGCCATATTGTTTTTAAAAAGAAACCTTACAAAATCTTCTCTGAAGTGGCTGAACAGATTGAGGGCAAACTTTACACATATTACCGCCTATTCATGAGGAACAAAAGGTTCACACATTTGATGTCATAGGTCACATGGTTTGGCAGCCGTATTGGATTTACCTTAAAACCTATAAAAGTCTTCTCCAGAACAGCTGGACAGATCGAGGGGAAACTTCACTTAAATGTTTCCCCAGCCTTGGGGATACCAGAGTATTCACAAACAATTGATAAGTCGCATGGTCTTGCAGCCATATTGGACTGAGTAAAAATCTTTGAAAAAAATTCTTTCTCTTGAACCGCTCAATCAATCGATGTGAAACTTCACAATTATGGTCCAGTAGTGATGGGCAATATATATTTTAAATTTCAACCTGATAGGATACATGATCTGGCAGCCAGAATTTTTTTTTTTTTTGAGCTGGTGTTTTTAAAATTATTATTATTCATATTTTTGAATAAGGCTCACTTGGCTGTGCCTGGATGTGTATGACGGTAGAGGAGTAGCAGCTGAAATGCGAATGCTATCCAGATTACTCCTGATGACTTCATCTTTGCTTTTTATTTGTTTAGGTTCCTTCTGATTACTCCAATGCAGGACTGTTCCTATTTGGTCTTCCATTTGATTTAAATTGAATTAATTTTAATCCCATTCTAAATTAAATTGAATAATAATAAAAGTCATGGGTCAGGGTTAGGTGTCTGATCAAAACAGGGTTGCATCAAAGCGGGACGTCTTGGTACTCGGTCATCACTGCCAGCAGTTATAAGGTGGCAGTTCTACTTATGTCTATTATCAACGACGTAACACATCCGTACACAAATGCCACACAAAATTAACCACACAGAACGACACAAACGACACGTAAAACAAGTCCTGGCAAGAGTCTGCAATCTTTGATTGCTCTTGTTCTTGTTTAAATTGTCCAGCTGAAGAAGTCCTGGAGGAGATTTGGTACAACACCAATGCCCTCCTGCAGGTGAAACTACAAGTTAAACGAAAAATAAATACCTTGCACTTGCCTACAATAATGATGTGGTAACATACCAAAATGATATAAAAGGAAACAAGTACAGGACATATCTGGATTTGAAAAACATTTATTGAACAGTGCCAAAGGCATTGCTTTCTGTATGTAATATTCAAGAGCGTATTTGATGATTGATAAATGGTGCAATTGTCAAAAGCCAGTTACCAAAAGCTCCAATGCGTAGAACCGTACAATCAGTTAATAATGGTATCAATAATGCATCCAAAACTGCTGCAGGAAATCCACCTTAAATCCCTGCTCCAGGGGCACCTTCGACCGGTTTTGATGCTTCTTGTGCACGCTCGATGGGCACGACCCGTTCAGGGGCTGCAGTTGAAGCACTGCGTGGAGCCTCGATCCTCAACTTTCCATCGGCCGTGAAGCAGCAGGTCACTTTCTGAGGGTTCACGTCTCTCGGGAGCTTCACTTCTTCTCGGAATTCCTGGAAGTTGTAGCTTGAGCCGCCTCGTCCATCTTCATTGTGCACTTCGTGGCGACCTGACACCTGCAGCAGATCTCCAACTACCTTAACGCTCATTTTTTCTGGGTCGAACTGCCTGGTGTCCAAAGAAATCACGTAGCGAGACGTGTCACTCTGGTTCGTCACCAGACAAGTCCCGGACATTTCCACTTCACGTCCGTGTCCGGGCAACTGCAGCAGGTTGAAGGCACCCCCTCTCCCGATCCGGCTCTGGGCCTGCTGGAACAACAACTCCATGATGCGCTCCGATCGTCGTAACTCATCCTGGAGCTCATCCAGAGCACCACCAAAGCCGTGCTCAGCAGGGATCACTCGGCTGTACCGGATGGGCACGAACATACTCAGAGGAGTTAGAGACATTGTTTAACTCGTCGAGCAAATGCTGATCCGTCACCTGCGAAACTTCTCTGCTTCTATGATCGTCGTTGCAAGTCGGGAATCACAATTGACTGTGCTGGTGGAACCGACGCAGCCACATTTATAGCCCCAGCCAGCGTTGTCCGGGTTCTAACTGGCAAACATGAGCACCTTCGAGAGAATTCTGAGTATGACATCACAGCATAGAAATTGGGACATCGACGCATAGTTCACAAATTATTCTGACATTTATAGGTCCTACTCCAAGTCCCTGCCCCCCCCCCCAACCCTCCAACACAACAACACAACGTGTTCTTGATTAAATCATGAGTACACTTGTGTGGTTTTTTTTTACCTCCACCACCGAAAGTGAAGGAGGTTATGTTTTCACCCCTTTCTGTCTGTTTGTTTGTGTCCAAGATATCTCAAAAAGTTATGGACGGATCCGGATGAAATTTTGTGGACAGTTTCGATGTGTGACACGGACGAACTGATTCGATTTTAGTGATTCTTCACCATTGAGATATTGGGCTAAAAATGATATATCGTACGATATCACAAAAAAGTTGTGGACGGATTCGGACGAAACTTGGTGAACAAGTTGGGTGAGTTGCAAGGACGAATTGATTCGGTTTTGCTGACAATCCGAATCTGGATCTGAACACGAGAATTATTTAATTTTTAAAGTGATTCTTCACCAATGAGAGATAGGGTCAAGAACGACATCGTACTGTATGGCATGTATTTCAAAAACGTATTGGGCCCGATATGTTCTCATGGATTAGGCATTACATGGTGGAGGTATGCGCTCTACTGAGTGCCCTTCGAGTTTGTACATTTATTGTTTGGTTAAACGGCGATGTTGGCCAAAAATTAATAAACCTCTCTTGTTCAAGAGAATAGGTTCAACGATAAAAACATAACCCATCTGTTATTTTGTTGAATCTGTAAATAATGTAAATAATAATTTACGATGCTCAGCAGTTAATAATAATCAGCACGCAATTTAACTTTTGTAAATGATAAAAGTCAAACAATGAAACGAGAGAATCAGCATCTGATGTCCGTGTCAGGTGTGCAGTACCTTGTGACGTAGGGGTGATGCGTGACGTCATTTATGGATTTCTCCAGAACGTGCTCGCGTTTGCTCGTTGGAGTTGGAGGGGGCATTAGGGGGCGCTACAATTCAGCTCCATCGGACACAAAAACAGTCTTCGTGGTTGGACAAGCTGTTCTGTTAACGCATGTGGCAGTTTGGCTGCCACGGCGGCTATCATTTCTTGGAAGCACACCTGTGCTGCTGATGCTGTGCTCCTCCAACAGTGTACAGGTACTCGTAATCACCTTCATTTCAAGCCAACACCAAACTTGTTTGCTGAGCGATGAGAACAGAGATGGACCCTTTTGAAGTCGAATCGCACATGAAATCTCTTGCTCGGAAATATCTCTCACTCCTCTCAATATTTTCGTGCCAATCAGCAGTCGAGCGATCCCTGCTGAGCACGGCTTTGGTAGAACTCTAGATGAGCTCCAGGATGAGTTACGACGATTGGAGCGCATCATGGAGCAGCTGTTCCAGCAGGCACAGAACCGGATTCGGAGAGGTAACGCCTTGAACCTTCGAGCGACACCTGCAGCGACTTTCGCCGAATATTAGCAATAGCTGTAATCACAAAGTCCTTCAGATCACGAATTGTTCTTGGCTTCTCCCAAAAGACTTTTTCTTAAAGTTTCCCACATCAAAGAAAATCTAAAGGTGACCGATCTGGTGACCTTGGAGGCCATTGAAACACTGCAGGCTGTAATCAGCAACCCTGTTGTGCATATTTGCATATGTACTGAGAATGATGGAAGACATTTTAAAAATCTGTGTTGATGGAAATATACTTGACAGATCCCTCTGTTCTTTATTTTTTGTTTCATACCCACATCAGCGTTCATTTAATTTTTATTGAATTTTGAAATTGGGTACATTTGTTTGGCCCACCCTGTATATTTGATAAAGTGGATCGTGGTTCCATTCTGCAAGCACTAAAATTAATCAAGTACATCAAGACAGTGATTAGAATAACCTTCATTTTAACATTTTGGAGAATACATTTTGGCAATCTTATCTGTATTTTGATCTGGGGTGTAGTGCTGGAGGAGCGCACCGGAGCACCGCTCCGGCAACTCAAGTCATCCGAGGCAGAGCTTAGTTCCGCAACAGTAAACGAGAACGGCACTTAATAGAAAGCATACCTCTGCCAGGCTGAACAGTTTAGGTTTAATATCCTACCGAGAAGTCGGATCTGCATCCGGACATAAACCAAACTCATATCAGTTTGTTCTGGTCACCTACCAAAATCATCCACCAAGTTTTGTCATCCTCCACTCATTTTAAAGTTTTAAAAATTCTCGCATCTGGGTCCGGATCTTCACAAAATCAAAGCAATTCGTCTTTGGCAGACACCCAACCTGTCCACTAAGTTTCATCCAAATACGTCCATAACTTTATGAGATATCCTGCTCAAATACAGATACACAGACTAGATGACACTTGGCAAAACAAAATGAATCAAACACTGTTGCGGTGAATCCTCCACTGTCAGGGCTGGGAAATAAGAGGAAAAGAGGGAACTGGATTACTTGTGGATTGCCTATTGAACAAAATCAGACAAAAATGTGTTTTGATGAGACGAGTAGATCGAAACGAATAAAAGGCATTGTGTGTGTTTTTTTCACCTCCATAACTCCAAAACCATAAAACCTAAGAGCCTGAAACATTGCATGCATACTAAGAAAACTCCAAGGAAGTATATGAGTGAAAATTGGGTGTTTGGGTTAATTAAAACACCCCTTTTGAAGATAATTAATTTTATCCTCAGCCACCTCGCTCTATGGGTCTTAAGGCGTTTCCTGGGAAACCTTGCTGGGGTCTGAAGCCACCATGTTTTTTGGCCTGCTCAACCATCCCTCGACTTGGAACAGGCCACAACGATTTCTTAACGACAAAGTTGTTTTTTCACTCATTATATCGAATGCCTTTTCATCATAGCTACGAATCTCTGGGTAGAATGCATTCCTCATAAACACCTGGAAACTTCAGCGTTCGTTGCTATATTTCATTTCTGCATGTGCGATCACCACGATTATCTCTTAAACTAAGGAGAATTACAAAATTTGAGCTCCAGAATCGACCTTCCAAACAGTTCTAACGTCGAGAAAAGTGTTTTTTTGTACAATTTGTACATATCTGACATTTAGGGCATCTCCGGGAGGTGTTTGTTCAATATGATGGAAGTATAGGATAAATGGGGTTTCTGAGGCAGCCATTTAAATGAATGGGGGAGAGGGGAAAACTTTCTGACTTAAGCCCCAAAAGCCCAAAATAGGAGAGTGATTTCCTCCTCCTCCCATACAAGTAAATGTAAAATTGAGACTGATTTTCTCCCCCCTTCCATACAAGCAAATGTAAAATTGAGACTAACTGATTAAAGCACTTCTTCCCTTTCATATTTTCATTCCACTCAAAGAGCGAACCAATGAATATCCGCTTATTGGTTTTATCTACTTTTACCCCGGTTATTTCTTCAATAAAAGTAATTTGATGTTTCTCACATTCGTTATGTTTCCCATTTAAATACCAAGGCTAATTACATCTCCACTCTTTGGTTTGGTTGTTGCTTGGTTCTATCATTTATAAATCAGTAAAAAGATGCCGGTAGCCTGTTAAAATTCCCAACCCAATATCTTAACACTTATACTTATAACCATAAGGGAGACTATTGATTCCATTCTCTAAAACAGTGGTTCCCAACCTTTTTTCTGTCATTTCCCCCTGCACCCAATTCAACCATCCAGATTTCCCCCTTCATGTGTATGAGAGAAAGAACAGTTAAAACACACTGAGACTATTTACTAATTTATTTTTCAAATGCACTAACACAGCTAACATTAAATTGTATTGAATAAGAACACAGCATTTTAGTGTGACTTCTGGCATTGTTTGCCGTTCACGAGTCCTTCAATGTCTGGGGGAGTTATGGAGAGCGCACAGCGAAGATCCGCCTCCACCTCCAACTTGTTGCGTGCCTTTGTTTCGAGGTGTACCAGTGCCGAAAATGCTGTCTCACACAGGTAGGTGGAAGAAAACTGGACCAATATCCGCAGAGCATTGGTCGCAAGAAGCGAGTAGGTTCCTCGGACTTGGGTCCAAAACTCTTCTAGTTCCATATTCTGGAAGGCATCCTTCGCTGTAGAGTCGTTTTTCAAGTCCAGGAACTCTTCCTGCCACGCTTCTGGCACATCATCAACGTTCCTCTGAAATGGGTCTCTGATAAGCTTGTTCTCGTTGCTCTCGTTTGTGATCCCTGGGAAGTAATACTTGAATTCTTCCTCCAAGCCTTCGAGGTGTTGTTTGATATCCTCGGCTATTGGATCAGGCAGACCATCCTCCATATCCTCCACACATTCGTTCAGAGCGAGGAATGAGGAAAAACTTCCACTCCCCGCTCTTTTCTTCCACAGTTCCAGTTTAGCCACGAAAGCTCTGATCTTGTCCGACTGAAAAAGAATGTTGGTCCCTTTGCCCTGCAGTTTCCTGTTGAGCTCGTTCAATGCACTGAAAATATCGGACAAGTAGGACAGCCGCACACGGAAAAACTCACCCTTCAACGCCTCCAGAAGCACAACATTCTCTTGGGCCCGAAGGAAGGCTACCACCTCATCAAACAATTCCAGGACTCGCTGCAACATGTTTCCCTTTGAGAGCCACCTCACCTGAGTATGAAACAGCAACGATTCGTGGTCGGCTTCCATGCCTTCACAGAGCCGACGGAACAGCCAAGTGTTCAGAGCGAAACCCTTGATAAAGTTGACGACTTTGATGACAGTCTTAAGATGCTGCTTGAAGTTCTTGGTGAGAGTTCTCGAAGCAAGCCCCTCTTTGTGGATCAGACAGTGTGTCGATTCCACTGCCGGATTCTTTTGCTTGACGAGCGTGACGAACCCCGATCGAGAGCCGAGCATGGCTGGGGCACCATCCGTGCACACCCCAACCAGAGACTCCCAGCTGATGTTGCTGTCTTCGAAAAAGTCATTGATAAGGTCCATCACATCCTGAGCTTTGGTCGTGGTCTGGAGAGGTTTGCAGAAGAGGAATTCTTCTGCAATTCCTTTTTCGGTGGTATAACGAGCAAAGACCAACAGCTGGGACAGATTCGCAACATCTGTCGATTCGTCGAGTTGAATCGAAAAAAACTGTGACCCTCGAACCTTCTGAACAACTTGGTTCTTGATGCTCTCAGCCATATCATTAATCTGTGACCGAATGGTGTTGTTTGAAAGGGAAATCTGGGTCATCTTGTTGTGGGCAGCCTCACCAAGGACCAACTTCACGCACTGCAGCATACAGGGCTTCACCAATGTTTCACCAATTGTGTGTGGTTTCTTCTCCCTCGCAATCTTGTACGAGACTTCGTATGACGCTTTCACAATAGCGTCCGTTTGCTGACGAAACGTTCCAGTTGAGTCCAGTCTCATCTTCTTCAGATAATTTTGTTTCAGCTTGAAGTATTCACGATCCTTGTTCTGTAGTTCGGGATGGCATCCTTGAAGGTGTTGCTTCATCTGGAATGGCTTCATGCTACCATTCCCCAAGGTCTTTGTGCAGATGACACATTGTGGCAGATGTTCCCCGTTATTCACAACGAACGTAAAACCGAAGTCTAGATATGCTTCTGAATATATCCGTTTTTTCGACATGATCACTTGCGGACCTGAAAAGAACAAGAGAGATCATATTAAGACATGTAATAGAAAAGAACAAACTAAAAAAGAAGAAATAAAATAAAACATAAGAATGAAAGCGGGTAAAGTTCAGGAAACGGGTACTCCTGAGAAGAGAAGAACAGAAGGCTATTACTGGAAATTATTTTCTGATAATTTCCAGAATTTTAATTCCAGACTAGAATTTCCCCCTGAAACACCCAAATTTCCCCCCTGGGGGAAATTTCCCCCCGGTTGGGAACCCGTGCTCTAAAATATTGGTTCATGAGCGCCAGCCAGAGTGACCACTATATTCGTTATGTCTGTGTCTGTCTGTCTGTTGGGTAGTCGATCTCGTCTACCCTTTATTATCAGTATTTCCGTCTATGTTGGGTAGTCGATCTATTGATTTTTCGAAAAAAATTTTTTTTGAGATTTTCTACCCTTATTATTATCAGTATTTCCATAGATCCGTTTGTTTGTCTGTTCGGTCCAGTGCTCCGTCAATGCAATGGCGATTTTGATGAAACTTGGTTGGTAGGTTCATACCATGACCGAGTTGTGTGCAAATGAGAACCGTTGCTCTGGACCTGAACACGAGAATTATTTAATTGCAAAGCAACGGACCTTTGAAATTTTCCAAAAAATCTCAAAATTATTTTTTCGAAAATCAAAAATTGGGCTACGAGCGTCTCTGGGCAGTACATTCAGCCATATTGTCAAAAATTTCCAGCTGGATCCTATGAAAACTGTCGGAGAAGATAGACTTTGAATGAACCCTGGTCGAAAACAATAAAAAAACGAAGTTCGTTATATCTCAGAGACTCAGTCAGATATACATGAAACTGGTATGGTCGGTTCATGGTAAGTCCGAGTTATGTGTGAGAAAAAACATTGCTATGGACCCCTCCGTTGCCTAGGAACGGCCGACTACCCATGTCCGCCTACCGGCTTGTTTGTCTGTCTGTCTGTTGGGTAGTCGATCTCGTCGAAAAAAAAAAAATCTCAAAAAAAAAAATGTTTGAGATTTTTTTTTTCTACCCTTATTATCAGTATTTCCGCCGATTATGTTGGGTAGTCGATAAAGTCCAAATTTTTTTTTTCGAAAAAAAAAATTTTAGATTTTTTTTTCTTCCACCCTTATTATCAGTATTTCCGTATATGTTGGGTGGTCGATCGAGTGGAAAAATTTTTTTTCCTACCCTTATCAGTATTTCCGTCTATGTTTGTCTGTCTGTCCCTCTGTTTGGTCCAGTGCTCCGTTAATACAATGGCGATTTCGATGAAACTTGGTTGGTAGGTTCATACCATGACCAAGTTATGTGCAAATGAGAATCGTTGCTATGGACACCACCGTTGCCTAGCAACGGGTCTTTGAAATTTTTGAAAAATCATAAAAAAATTTATTTTTACGAAAATCAAAAATCGGGCCATGAGCGACTGTGGGCAGTACATTCAGCCATATTGTCAAAAATTTCCAGCCGGATCCTATAAAAACTGTCGGAGAAGATAGACTTTGAATGAACCCTGGTCGAAAACAATAAAAAAACGAAGTTCGTTATATCTCAGAGACTGAGTCAGATATACATGAAACTGGTATGGTAGGTTCATGGTATGTCCTAGTTATGTGTGAGAAAGAACCGTTGCTATGGATCCCTCCGTTGCCTAGCAATGGCCGAAAAACCTCTAAATGTGGGGTATTTTAACGAAAAAACAATCTGCAGCATTAACCCTTGAAGCTAGAATCATGAATTTTCTTGTGCTTAGGCCGAGGTCACATTTGCCACGGCGGCCGTGGGGTCTCCAAAATCTACGGCCACCAGCAATTATACGGTGGCCGCAGTATTTCCACGGTCACACAATGTAGCAGTTACATATGTTTTTATTTTTCGGGGAGCCGCACGGCGTATTTAGGCCTAAGTCACATTTGCCACGGCGGCCGTGGGGTCTCCAAAATCTGCGGCCACTAGCAATTATACGGCGGCCGCAGTATTTCCACGGTCACACAATGTATCAGTCACATATGTTTTTATTTTTCAGGGAGCTGCACGGCGTATTTATAAATTGTGGAGACCGAAAACGTGGGGTTGCCGTTCGGTCTTTGATTTGATGTCGCACGGTGACCTTCGGGCGTTCCTGCGGTGGCCATATAATTTTCAACGCAGACGCAAGGTGCCCGCAAGGCGACCGCAGGGGGCCCTAAGGCGAACGTGTGGCCAGACGGACGGTAGCGAATGGTTTAATTTTTTTTTTTTTACCAGTTTTTTTTTTCCGGCTTGTCTAATTGCGACGGCGAACGTAGAAATGAAAAAAAGTTATAACTCCGCGTTATAATTCCACGGCGACCTTACGGCCTGTAAAATATAGCCATACGGCGTAGGGCCACCCTGAGGCCACCTCAGAAACTCTGCGGCCGCCGCACGTTTCTGTCAATTCAGAGGGCGTACGGCCACCGTATCCTCACCGTAGAGCAAATGTGACTTAGGCCTTAGGTCTGAGAAATTGTGGAGACCGAAAACGTGGGGTTGCCGTATGGTCTTTGATTTGATGTCGCACGGTGACCTTAAGGGGTCCCTGCGGCGGCCTTAGAATTTTCAAGGCAGACGCAAGGTAGCCTCAAGGTGCCCGCAAGACGACTGCAGGGGGCCCTCAGGTGAACGTGCCGCCAGACGAGCAGTAATGAATGGGTTAATTTTTTTTTTTTTTTTACCAGTTTTTTTTCCCGGCTTGTCGAATTGCTACGGCTAACGTAGAAATGAAAAAAAGTTATAATTCCACGGCGACCTTACGGCCTGTATGTAATTGACCCACTTCTGGTCTGACTTCCAGTTTTCGAGTTATGGTGGGAAATAAGCCTATTTGAAGTTTTTCACGTATAAAAGCGAGCAAGGGTAATGAGTACGCAGGTGACTTTGGCAAATGGTAACCTATATAGTCTGGTAGGGGCCTGGGGTGTTTCACAAGGTGACTTATAACAAATGGAAGCATGTTTTTTTTTTAGACTTTTTATTGTAGACTTGTAAGGACTTATAGTTGTGCCATATATCATTGGATAGAAAATGGACTGAGAAATAGTCCACTACCATTTGAAGAGATTCGGGTTCAAAATTAAAAACGACTTCGTGAGATCGACTACCCATGTCCGCCTACCGGCTTGTCTGTGTGTCTGTCTGTCCAGAGCATAACTCCGTGGACTTTGATCCGATTTTGATGAAACTTGGTTATGTGTTAGATATCAATGTCGAGTTGTGTTTTCCTGGATGAGGGCCTGCTACGCCCATTGTGGGTTGAGTCACGCCCCAAAAATAGCCATTTTTAGGGGGTAGTCGGATGAAAAATCTATCTTCTCCTAGAGAATTGACTGAATGGAATGGGTTCTTCGGTATTTGAATAGCAACATAAATTATCTGAAACTTGTCGTTGTCCGATTTTTCATTTTCGTCCCAAGGTCAAGGTCACAAGGTCAAAAACTTACAAAATTGCGAATTTTGACATTAAAATCATATGACTGCCCAAACTTTGAGAGCTGGGATGACAATATTTTTTATGCATAATCTTGAGGTCATTCCCCACCTAAAGTCTTGAAACCATTTTGCTCTATCTCGAACACCTTGCCCGTGGTGCCCCCGACAAGTTTGTTTTTACGCTGATTTCATCAAAGTATGGATAATCCGAGGAGTGCGAAATGCAATATAGCCTATATGACGTTATATTGTTCCTGGAATGTTCCAGAGGAAGTTTTGCACCAAAGGTCATAATCCTTGACCTTTAAAGGCCACAAAGGTCAAATTTTCAAAGTTGTGGGAATCAAACCAGGTTTTCGACCTTCTTCGACGAACTAACTCCATTAAGCTATAGCACGTATCCTGTTTCCTTATTATAATGTCCACAACATTGTTTTCTGACCTTTAAAGGTTATGCAAAGGTCAAATTTTTTAGTACATCCGTGTCATTAGCCTTAATGATAATGGACTTGCTACCATCCGTCGTTGCATCCCTGGTGTGTACAAATATTCGAGTGTCAGCTTCTTCATGACAACATGGAGACAGCATCCAGTGACTTCCTTGTGTTGCTAATGGCATCTTCTCCTTTTGTGACAATGACTGTGCTTGTTGTCTGTGCTTCACACATCTTTTCCGCAAAGAAGTGAAACAGCTCAGTCTTGTTGCTGTCATCTCGAAGAAAGCTTCTCCAGTTACTTGGGGTCTTACTGGTTCCTGTCACTCTTCTTCTGATTCCTTGCCCCCTTTTCGACCTTGCCTCGGACTTCAGACTTGACTTCTTGTACACATCAAACACTACGTCCACCCTCTCGTACCTGGCACCATAGAATTCCACCTTTGGGATGATGTCTTCTTTAGCATAGTCATCAAATATCTTTGAAGCGCGTGGAGGTAGGGCATTGATAAGTGCTGAGCTATCAATGATGACTGCATCTCCCCTTGGTTCTCTGTTTGGGATGTTCACTTGCGCTTCAAGAATTTCAAGCAGCTGTGACTTCCAATTTTTTTGAAGTTTTTTTTTTTTTTTCTTAAAATTTTTCAAAATTTGGATTTTCAAATGGCCAATCGGGCAGATTTGATCAGAAAGCCCTGCAGAACAGAAATGCCAAATTTGATGCTTGTATCATAATTTGCACGATATTTCTACTATCTACTACACTATCTTTGGAAACCACGTGCAAGACGACGAGAGCCAGTGACAAAGTGATTGTAAAGATGAAGTAAACTCGACACGAGCAGTGCCAGCAACGAGTAGCACCAAGGATGAAGAAGGCCAACCAGAGCATGATAAAGTGAACCAGCCACCAGGAGCCCCAGTGACGATCAGCCCCTCAACCAGCCCTCGTGACCCTCTTTGTCCTTTTCAGATGAGGCCACCTGGTCTGCCCTCCTGATGAGGCCTACTTCTTCAGAGAAAACCATAAGAATGTTCTGCCTCTCAAACTCCTCTGTGAGCAGCTTCTCGTCCTCCCCTTCCTCTTAAGCGGAGTCCTCTGGCCGTCCTGCCTCGGGGACAGCCCGAAAAAAATAAATCCACATTGCTTCTTCCGGGCTCCACAGCCCATGACCCCACCATGCCCATGGCTTCCACACACCGGCCGAGTTGCACATATGTGACACGTGTGCCTCAGTGATGGGAAGTCCTCACCTCGTCCCAGCCACAAACATGAGGTGTTTACACAGACAATATTACTCTGTCTACCTTGTCTACAGATGGCATACACTGCCTCCTCAATGTCACGTGTTTCAAACCACTGACTCTGACAGCATGGCAATCTTACCTCGTTGAAACACACGGACCACGTGACACTTACAGTCGACCGATGGACCCCTCACCCCCTTCCACGAACACAACCAATGACTTCATTAATCATGGTACATCCTACTCCCTCACTTGATGTTTCGCATTTAAAACGGACAGAGCACGGATAACAACATTACACGTTGGCAACACGATAAAAGGGAATTCACATTATTATAGATGATATGTCATTGTGAAGATGATCAAATACAAACCCATCATTAATTACCAGTAAATCAATGAATCTAAAGATGTTTCTTCATCCTCTCGCACATGTTCGTTTATTCATGTTCATGACCCAATGAGACCCAATGACCCAAATGTGGACCCAATGAGACTCACACATATTGTTGCGAATTCGCACCCGCTGGCGTGCGGACGGCCGCGTCACTCGAATCGCGGCATGTCGCCCACCGGACGGACAATTCTGTCGTGACCCTCTCGGAACAACGGCGGGAGCTAGTCACAGGTGGGGGTTTAACCCCACCACGACCGTGCCAATTGCCCACCCGCACAGGATAGGGTTGCTCGCCAAATTCGATCTACCTAAGTACCTGCGCGGATGGTCGACCGGGCGATCGTACCACGCCACAGGCCGACTCCAGACACGAACCGCTTAAGTGGTCCGTTCCGTGCTACAGTGATAACCGAGCAGTGTTATCGTCGGCCTTGACGGTTCCGATTAATTACTGGGCGTATTAAGCCCACTACGAACCCTTTACGTGAAGCAGGATGGAGGGTCAATAAAGAAAGGACGAAGCGAAACGGGAAAACAGTTCACACAAAGCACATTTATTTCCCGGCACACGGAAAGCACACATATACAGCCAAACAGTCAAACTGCACATATAGCAACCCAAACAATAAAAGCAACAACGATGGAGAGTTACTCCATTACGCGCACACACGGCAACACTTATACAGTTCTACTTTGCAGACGACGCCAACACACATTTACTCAAAAGCAAAGGAAAGAAGCCACTCTCATAGACAAGGGAGCAGACGGGCCTGTAGGCCAATATGTGCGCATGACCTGAAGGAGCGGCCAGACCCACGAGACCAGGGGGGTCCTACCCGCATCCTCGTGACGCGTTGGCGGACGAGCCGCAGATGTGGCCGCGTGGCTGTGCCCCGACTTCGTGCTCCTTGGCGGGTTTCGTTGGTACGACGTTTGGAGTGGGGTGGGAACGGGGCCCCCTTGTTGCACTATCTCAGCGTGGGGGAAAGGGGGAATTGTTGATGCCCTGGGGGAGGAGGATGGCTGGCTGGCTTGGGTCCCACGGCGAGAGATCTCACACCGCGACCTCGTCGCCGACCGCCGTCCTTCTCGCCTCGGACCCGAGCTCCTTTGCCTCTTCCCGCAACTCTCCTCAGCCGACTGCAGAACCCAACTCGAAGCCACACCGATGACTCGACTCGCACTGCTACTGCCACACTCTGCCACGATTCGCCTTGCGCTCACCGTTTTATAGGCCGGCAGGAGAAAACACTATGCAAATATCCGGATCAGGATGACCTCGGGGGCGGAGCCACGCTCGCCAATTGGATGGAGGAAAAGTGGGCGTGAACCTCCACTGATCCTAGAATTTGCATATAGCGAGTCCACACAGACGCACCTGGAGGCGGGGCCAAGCCACCCCGCGCCCACTAATTGGATGGAGCATAATTGGGCGTGTAGCGTTTGTGATCCGAATTCTCCCTCGGAAAGGCCGCGATTTGCGCTCGCGGCTCGGTGCGTATCGCTGAACGAGCCCAAGACAGCCCGACGCTCAGTGTTCACAGGTGGTGCGGGAATGGCCGTAGAAGGAGAGAGGTGAGGGTGGTGGAGGGTTTTTGGCGGTGGTTTGATGGTTATTGTGCCGTTTGGGAATGGCGGTGATGCGATGATGGGGGAGCGAGTTGTGAAGGCAAAGGTCGTGGCTGCTGGCGTTGTTGTTGTTGTTGTTGTTGTTGTGTGATGGCGGTTGAGACGTGGTTGGTTCAAAATAAAGATAGAACAGAAAAACGCCTAACTCGAAGCGTCGCAGCCCGAATGAATCACATAAATTCCCTCTAGACAACGGATTTGGGCTAACTACACATGTACTTAAGAGATATCTCACCTACGGGACCTGAATGGTGGTTTGCGAATTTCCACAGCCGTAACAATATACAGGAACAGATTTGGACAAACAGGTATCTGCACTGTCTGCAAAAGTATCCTGCTACAAAAAAAAACACACACTCCAGAAGGGATACATCTTGATACAAAGACAACATCATGTTCGTAATCCTCTCATTTTCTGATGACATTTCCCTTCCCATTAATCTTCCTGATCAACTCATAAAAATCACAAAATGTTTCTCACCAGTCCACTCTGATTTTTACTTTTCCCACCAAATGTTGAATGTGCAGCTGCAGACGTCACACTGGAACCAACTTACAAGCACAAAGTCCATGTGATATGAGCATGCAGACTTGGATTTACAGTTACAAGCAAGAAGGATGTTTTGATCACAGCAGGAGGCACATCACGGAAAGGAGTTTTAACACAAATACTGTACTTTCAACTCAAATATTATTCCACCAGTTCAACCATCAAGGCAAGTCAATGCATGTGAGCACCATCATCTGTTTATGATGTATCAGGGTAAATATGCATTCAATATCTTCCAAAAAAACAAATAAATTGTAATTCCATGGTTTGTGTTTAGCTTGTTTGAAAGAGGTCTTGGTAGTTATGAACCAGTGCAAAAACCATAGCAATGTTGCTCAACATGCCTGTTGTCATGCCAAAGAAGATAAAATAAACACATCATGGAAATGGATGGTTTTCCTTGTGAAAACATGTTTCCCGTCGAGTTTATGGATGACTGTCAGTCTGTATAGTGCTGCTGGGAATTCATGAATACACGAGGAGCCAGTGGGATATATAAGACTCCTGGTCTGTTTGTTCTGCACTCGTGCATGCCCGTAGGTGCAAACAAAACAAAACAAAAAAAACTTTCAAACCGCATGCCAGAAACAACTACACAGGCCGTTCCTTCGCTCTCATGTGCCCGTACGTGCGTGCATGAACAAAGTCACTTGAAAGAATAAAAGTTCTTTCAGGTGTATTCTGAATACTAGTACGTGCCCGTACGTGGAAAAAAAAAAAACTTTCAAAGCACAAGCCAGAAACAACAACCACACAGGCCGTTCCTTCACGCTCGTGTGCCCGTACGTGCATGGCCGTACGTGTGTGGCCGTACGTGCAACCCCCTCCCAAAAAAACTTTCAAACCGCAAGCCAGAAACAAACACACAGGCCGTTCCTTCGCTCTCGCGTGCCCGTACGTGCAACCCCCTCCCCTCCTAAAAAAAAATAAAATAAACCTTTCAAACAATCACACAGGTCGTTCCTTCGCTCTCGTAAACGACGACTGGATTGGGGCATTGTGTTTATCTATAAATGCAAATAAGAAATCGAGAAATTATTAGAATACAGTAAGTCATCACTATCCGGAAGTGGTGCGTGCCCGTACGGAATGTTCACATGCATTCCACGAATTATCGCTTTCATTGAAGTAACAACTCCTGTGATACTTACACACACAGAGTTGATTAAAATCAAGTTTACCTCCCTGTCTTTGCTTGCCATGACATTCGCTGCCATTGACCATTGCCACTCCTACGCCACGGTAACTAAGGCGCCGATCGATCCCCATCGAAACCGGCACGGCACGTGATGTCATCGTCGGTCGGCCGCGCACCGGCCTACGCAGCCATGCCTACGCAGCAACGTGTCCTGTCATTGGTTGGTAAATAAATGGCCGCAGCAACGTGTCCTTTCATTGGTTGGTAAATAAATGGCCATAACTTGGGAAGCACTTGTCCGATTAATATCAAACCTTGAAAAGGCACATCCTCAGGTACCCAGCAATATACCTGGCAAGTTTCAATTGGATCGGACCAGTGGTTGTCGAGAAACAGTGGTCACACACACACACACACACACACACACACACACACACACATACACACACACATACACATACACATACACATACACATACACATACACATACACATACACATACACATACACATACACATACACATACACATACACATACACATACACATACACATACACATACACATACACATACACATACACATACACATACACATACACATACACATACACATACACATACACACACACCTGGAATTATCGATAGATGAAGTTTGAAGGCTGGCTTGTTCCTTCAAACGGTAGGTCAACAAGAGGTATCATACACATTACGGTCGTTAAGAAGTAAACCTACAATCTAAATCTTGTCTGTCTTGCTTCTGCATCCAGTTGAGCATGACAGTTTTGAATGTGAAGCTCGAGAAGCTGGCAGCTGAGACAGTGGTGACCTTTGGTGTTCACGTCCAGGTCTCTTTCTGTAATTGGCTGCTTCTATATCTCTGACTTTTGAGAGGGCACTGCCTGTTCTTCTCAATTCAAGCTGGCAACTCCGATATTATCTCTGGCAGCACATTGCCTGCGCCTGGTCAGTGGACATTTTTGGCTGTCCTGCTAAACAGCCGGATGCTGTTACCTTGCCAATGAAATACTCATTTTTAATGTGCAAAGCAGAAAATGCTACAGGAATAACTGAAAAAGGCTGGTGTTATCTATCCGAACCAATTTTAAAAAAATTGATGATAAAATACAAAATTTAATTCCAACTTTTATCAAGCTGTCGTCTGAACCTGATTAAACAGTTTTGAAACATTTTTTGTTGATGTCAATAAATTAATAAAATAAAAAGTGCTGGTCTGAGAGAAACCCAAAGCATTTTGCAGACTTAATATCAAGCCATTTGTTGCCATCTACCTTCGACTTAGGCAGGGGAATGGGTTGTAGTTGAAATAAAAAGAGCTCACAAAGGGGAAAAAAATATTAAAGGAAATTAACGACTCCAACAGTGCGTCGTATTCAAGCCAACATCTTACAACTTCATTCTTGGACACGTTTCTCATTCAGAAATGCATTTTCAACAAAAATTGTCAAAATATTAGAACCATTTGTGACAAAGACTAACGCATGCACTTTCGGCCCAACATTAGTATACGGTAGAGTTTATCCCAACAACGCACATGTACAATATTATCTTAAGGACAAAATATATCAATGTGGTAAAAGAAACATGGATCCTGAAAAGTTAAAATGGAAAGTCCGAGAAATGATGCACACCACCACAGTGGTGGGTCCTGGTGATTTCCAAGTGATCGAAATCGCCACTGCAAGTTTTCGTGATGTCGGCTCTGCCATGACTTTGCAGGAATGGGTGAGGCCAGCAGTCAATCATAAAGAACCACAGCTTGTTGCATGAGCCTGTGTGAAACAATCTTCCCCTTTCAGTTCTACCATGACAAACCGACTCCTCTGTCCCCCAATTCAAATTACGTGAGCGAAGCTATTTGAGGCTGAAGCACCAGGTGTGCGGAATTGGCAGGGATTGTGTTGTATATGCACAAGGACATGCCTTGGCAGGTGGTGTGAGACTTTGCCCTGTGGGCAATTTATACAAAGAGGAGAGTGTGCAGCCACATGAAGAGGAGAAGAGGAGAAAGCACTCAAAAGAAGAAGAAAAGCTCGAAGTTTGTGAGTGAAAAGAGAAAACATGAAGATCTCAGTTTTTCCACTGAGTGCTGAAGAGTCATTGGAGAGACAAGCCTGGATTATGCCAATGCCAACATTCATCTTATTATTATTGTTATTTATTTTGTATGCAGCATATGGCTTGGGGTAGCATCACTTGCTGTGTGCGCAAGTGCGCCACCAATTCCGTGCTCCCTGTAGGTGAGAGCATTTGGCCAGAGTGCCGGCAATAGCCGACCCAGCTCGTCGCAAAGGACAGAGTGGAAACTTTGAGGTCCACCAAGTCATGCCAGCCGAAGGGACGCCAGTTTAATGTCCATCCGAGGGACGGCACACACATTGATATAAGCAGCGAGAATGACATTCGATAGAACCCATACCTCCGCCGGGCTGAACAGTTTACGTTTTGTATCCTGCTGATAGGCCGGATCTACAATTGTACCTGAACCAAAATCTCATTGGCTTATTCTTGTCACCAAACCAACTCGTTCACCTAGTTTTGTCAAAATCCGTCCACAACTTTTTGAAATATCATGCTCTGTGTTGTTTTTCACCCCATCTCTCAATGGTGAAGAATCACTGAGAAAATTAAATAATTCTCGGATCTGATCTGCATCTTCACCATATCAAATTGTCCTTCATCAGTTGTACAGAGGTGAAATAACCAACCTCCTTTTTGTGTTGCACTATTTCCGTACTGTCTGGTGATGCCTGATGTTTTGGCTTCATGTCTAAAATAAAGGATTGTTATTATTATTTTTATCATATAAAATCTGTGCATCTTAAGTGTTCTGTTTCTATCTTTCTCCCCTTGGTGGAAACAGTATCATGTTTCTGAAGACAGAGCATTGCAGAAAATGTACGGCATGCTGCCGAAGAGAGAAACAGAATGATGTTGGAGCCAACCATTGCATATTTGACATGCTCTTCAAGCTTTTCGATATTAACTTTGATTAAACCACAAGAGGTCGCACGTCCCTGAAATTTAACAAACACACTAATGTATTGTTACGGCTGTGGAAATTCGCAGAACACCATAAAGGTTCCTGAGATCAGTTATCCCAGTAAGTGAGTGTCCAGATAGGTTTCCCCACCGTTGTTTAGAGGGATTTCTTCCTGTTCATCGGGCTGTGACCCTTTGAGATAGTGTTTTTCTTTCTCTATCGTTATTTTGGACCGACATATCTTGCCCACCATTACAACAAACCACGACGCCAACAACACAACCACCCCCAATTACGCCACAACGCCAACCACGCTACGATCACCACAACAACACCACCACCATTTAACCATCTTCGCCACTACGCCAGCTTGCAAATGCAATCCTCCACAGACCACGCTACGACCCTTTCCGTGTTCAAAAGGGGTCCGAGAACGCGGGCGTAAAAGAACGAGGAAAAGAAACCTCCAATGGTGAGTGTGGGTTCTTCCCGCCTTTTTTCTCCGAGGCTGGTGTGATGGGAAGGGTGAGGCGGCTCGCTCACGATTGGTGGATACAAGGGGTGAGGCGCTGGGAGTTGAGAAACGCCCCTTTTCGAGAAGCTTCTCGAAGGGAGGTGGAGCCGAAAACGGGGAGGGGTGAAGGGCGGAGCCCCAGGCCATATAAGGCGGACAGCGCCTTGGTCTCCTCTTCTTCATTGGCGCTCTTCTCCTGGTCTGGTCTCCTCTCTTCGGTTTGCACCCTTCTCTTGGTCTGGTCTTGTCTTGGTCTCTGGGTCTGTGGAGCGACCCGTACACCAGAGGCGTGGGTCGGTGGAGAGTCCAGGTGACATACCGGAGATGCGGACGGGAGGCGCAGCTCTGCCGGCTGTGGGGCGCGAACCGGCACGTCCGTGGAGGAGAGTGCCAGAGAGAGCTCGCCGAATATCGAGGCACCTCGAGGGCACAGGTAACCTGCTACGGTCTCGCGGGACCCGTTCGGTCTCCCAGGTCCCGTGCCATAAAGACGCAAGTGGTCCAGCCTGACCCCCTTGTCTGTGAGGGGGTCTTTTCTTGTGTTTATTTTGGGTTTTTGAATGAATTATCGTGGTGCCGTCTGTCAAGTAAAACTGCCTAAGTGACTGTACATTTATTCATTACAGTCGGTCGTAGTGCTGTCCCTTGCTTTTGCTTTCTATTTGCCTTGCTTGTACATACGTGCATGACTGCCTTGCCTGTGTACATGTAGATAGTGAATAAATATCCTTGCTTGTGAAATGTATCCCGTTCGTTGCGTCCTCTATTCCCCATTGAAAATGCCATCTTGCATCGCGGAATATTTTGTTGGGTTTCAAACACCCAGTAAGGAGAATCGGATCCATCGAGGTTGGCGATAATACCCGCTCGGTTATCGCTGTAGAACGGAACGAACCATTTAAGCGGTTCGTGTCCCAAGCCGACCTGCGGCGAGGTACGGCCGCGCGGGTAGAATGCGGACTGGGCTGTGGTGAGGTTAAACCCCCACCCGTGACTGGTAGTCCATGGGCCCAGGCATATATCGGTACCATCTGAGGAAACCAAACTTTAGGGCTACTAAGTTATTGGTAGGGACGATATGATTATTTCAATATGTGATAACCTTTCCAGAAGAGCAGATTAGTGTATGTATTTTGCATTTCTACCATTTTACCATTCTGAGATATTGACGTTTTGGGGGAAAAAAAAACCAAAAAAAAACCAAGGACCACTGGGAGGAAGTGGCAGAGCTGAAGTCCACGCAGGAGGAAGCAGACACCCGAATGCCTCTGCATGCTCTGCATGCAGCAGAGGCTGGGTACAAGGCTGTGGTGATCTCTGCCCAAGATACAGATGTCCTTGTGCTGTGTCTTGCCTTCAATAAGGACATCCCATGCCCCGTGTATTAGAAGTGTGGTACACAAATCCGCACACGGTTCCTTGACATTGACAAGCTTGCTAGATCGATGGGAGACAGTGTCTGTGATGCCCTGGTTGGACTGCACGTGTCCTCCGGTTGTGATACAGTCAGTGCCTTTGCAGGCCGGGGAAAGATGGGCGCCTTGAAGCAAATGAAGTCGGATAAGACCTACCAAGAGACCGTCAGTCAGCTCGGTCATTCATGGGAAGTATCCACCGAGCTCTTTCAGAAGCTGCAAGAGGTCACCTTCCACATGTACGTGCCGTCTACCAACACCACGAAAGTCGATGAACTCCGACATCAACTCTTGTGTGCCAGACGGGGAGAGAGAGAGTCCAGTCAGCTTCCACCATGTGAAGACTGCCTCTTCATGCATGTCCTCCGTGCAAACTACCAGGCTGCTATTTGGAGGCGCTGTCTGCAATGCCAACCCTATGTTCCAAGTCCCAAGGATTGTGGATGGACCACTGATGATGACGGGAAGCTGGCCATCGAGTGGATGCAGGGTTCGCCAGCACCGGATGCAGTGTTGCAACTGCTTTCCTGCAAGTGTGGACGGTCGCGCAAACTCCCAGACTGCACGTGCCTTGCCAATAACCTGAAGTGCACTGACATGTGCAAGTTGCGAACCTGCAGCGATCAGCCCGCTGATGTCGAGGAAGAGGTTGTAGACCTCGAGGACTCTGATGCTGATAACAGTGATGAAGACTAGACTACTGATCCATGGTGTGAATGTTTTGGCACAATCACAAGGACATTCATGGCTACAAATATGCATGAGTAAAACATAGTACATAAACATGCCACAGTAGCGTGGTGAAATTTGGGTTATCCATAAATTTCACATTTTGGACGCTTGTTGGAACTAGGGTAGGGGAAGGGCAATTCCTTTAACTGTGGTAAAAACTTGTAAAATGTTCATAAATGTTTTCCTCATACAACATGTGCATGTTGTAGGCTACTGCGGTTCAGTAGCACTACCCAGGGAACTTGTATGACAATATTATAAATTAAAATGTACTGAAAGTCACTAATCAGCAACATTTTGATAGGCCCTATTGTTCGCCCCTTTCTGCCATAAAATAAATTCTGCCTTCAGGAATGACAGAAAGGATTATTCGGATGGTATAAATAAAGCATTTCAGACATGTATTTGTGGTTTGCAGTTCATTCTAGCCACATGTGGAAACAGCAATTGCATCATTAGTGAATGTTTCTGAGTTTGCCTTTTCGCTTTCATTATGCAGAGGGTGGGTACATTCCAGAGATGATAACTACCAATAAGCTGCCAGTCTGCAATGGTTATCACATCAAAATATGATATATATATATATATATATATATATATATATATATATATATATATATATATATATATATATATATATATATATATATATATATATATATATATACACACCATTCAAAAATCACAACTAGGATTGGTTTCCTTAGATGGTACCGACAAGTGGAATTTCTGGCCTGGGCCCATGGACTATGGTTTCTGGCGATAGTTCCAGGAGGGTCACGACTGAATTGTCCGACCGGTGGGCGACGCGGTTGCGATTAGAGGTACGCGGCCGATCGCACGCCGGCGGGCGCGAATTCGTAACAGTATGCATATTGCTCAACAAAAAGTGTTCTTGATACAAAACAATTATTCTGACAATAAATGAAGGGGAGGGAGAAAATATGTATTGAAGCATGAATAATTTTTTTGGAGTACTGTCTAGTTAGTGTTGAGTATCAGAAGAAGAGGACATATTTGAATGTTGGGGCTCTCACATAAGGGTTCCAAATGGATCTCAGGAAGGAAACCTTTTGCCTGGTCTTATTCTGCCTCCGCTATTCTGCAAGGCATTTTATGTTTACGGCTGGCAAACAACTTTTTTAGATGTATTTATAGGTTCTAAATCAATCTAGGGGGTTTGCCCGGCTGTATTTTCAACGATTAACCCATAAACTTGACAAATCCAAGATGGCCACCATCCCTAATAGAAAATACCTAAATTATTGCATCTCTGGAACTACTTGACCAATATCAATGATGTTGATGTCTACATTAGGGCTTTCACACATGCTTGATCATTTGGAATAAGTTTTAAGTTGATTCTAGGTCAAGGTCATGCATTGGGACAAAGGTCAAGGCCATATTTTGACCTCTTGGTGCAGAAATAAGCATATCTCAGGAGGTGGACGAGGTCAATTTTCAGAAAATGTTAATGGTGGAGGCATATTCATGTTTACAGCTGACAAACAACTTTTTTTTAGATGTATTTACATGTTCAAAATCGAACTAGGAGGTTTGCCAGGCTGCATTTTCAATGGTTAACCCATAAACTTGATAATTCAAAAATGGCCGTCACCAATACATGAAAAATTCATTTTTTTCATATCTTTGGTGCCAAACATGGTAAGAACATAAATAAAACATCTGTTTGTATCTTTTTAGGTACAAGGAATTCATTGAGACCATTATTTAGACCCCAATATGTTAAGAAATCAAGATGGCCACCACATTA
The DNA here is from genome assembly GCF_056783735.1 of Eptatretus burgeri. Taxonomy (NCBI): domain Eukaryota; kingdom Metazoa; phylum Chordata; class Myxini; order Myxiniformes; family Myxinidae; genus Eptatretus; species Eptatretus burgeri. The sequence continues at coordinate 127,974,779 of NC_140963.1, read as the reverse complement.
GGGCAAATTTTTTATCACTGACTTTAAATGAGTGACAACTTTATCATAATATCATGGTTCAGATGTGGGATATACTGACTGAAAATGAATACAGCTATAGTTATATTTTGTCATTGCTCAATGTAGAAGAGGGGCGCAGTTACCCAATGAGTTTCATAATGAATGGGAAATCGTAACTGAATTTTTGCATATCAATAAAGCAGAGACGGCTGGTGAGACTTTGTTAATTTATAAACTGCTTAAATCAAATATCAACACATGCATCATACATATCTTATAATGTTCATTAAAGCCTGTTACAAGCTGTAATGCTTCAAAACATGCACCACATTAAACACAGAATCCAGCATGGAGGAAGTCACCTCCAAAATGAGGTTCTCTTTATTGTGTCTTGCAAACATGACATGAGACAGTGAAACTAACGATCATGACAACTCCCTTTTCTTTTACAAAATAACTAGATACAACATCAACATTCTAAATCATACTTTATGATCGACTGAGAACGATCATGTGCCTGTATAATGGCATTCTTAAAATTTCAGTGCCTTTAGCAACTCGATGTTCATTTGTCCTTGTCATATTTTAGAATAGACCTTTCATCCGATATGTGAATATAAACTTGAAAATTTAAGTTAAACACAGACTAGACAGCTGAAAAGACTTAACTGATAACATTTATTAAAACTGCAAATGTTCTGGTTTACTGATATAATTATTACTTGATCAGATGCCTAATAAGAGTGTGGTCAGAGGTTACCAGCACTTGAGCAACCGGTGGAGCATGGTCCTCAGCACCAGCTCTTATGATCGAATTGTATGCTTTTCCAGATGGGTGGCATTGATTCTGGTTGGGTTGTAACGGATTTTGGTTTGGCTATCAAACATTACAGAAATATAAGTACCTAACATCACAAAATATAAACTTTTATATGTCCACAATTATATTGTAATGTTACATTACTACATGTGTGTGGAGGACTTAGTTTATATACCATCAGGTAGAATATTCCGACATTCGTCGGCATGCTTGTGGCATTTGCAAGCTTCAATGCATGGTAAGCGCTCACCTCATATGCGTAGTGCAACATGCACCATGGAGACAAAAGAGTCATCCGTTTGATGCTTGAATGGGGGAATAGTGAGCTTTACACCATCATCCTTCACCATGTCAGATAATGGGCTGTGCTGGAACTTGGTTGGGATGAGTAGTGTTCTTGGTTCTGTGCGTGCTTGATCATGGAGAACTATAACTCATACACACCACCCACACGTTCAGCTAACTTATCTTTGAATGTGCTCCTTCGACTCATAGATGATGATGGAATGGTGATATCCGCTTCATTAGCTAGTGTACAATATCTTTCCCACACATCTGTAAGCTCTATAATATCAGCATGTGATGCTAATTGCTCAAGCTCATGACAAAGCCAAAGCAATACTACATCACTGGCATTTAGTGCTGATTTGCTTACTTTGTCAGTGCTACGTTTGAACCTGACATGGCAGGTACTGTGATGTTTGCCATCAGCTGCTATGAGATCATTTACACAAGCCAGTTGTGTCCTCAAACTTGGGTCATACTTGGCTGCTTCTTGGATTCATTTGCTAACTTGCTTCTGTATAAGGTGGACTTTTTCCTTGGTCTCTCGTTAGCAAAATATGCACAGGTTCCAGTTGATCTGTGTCACCTTACTTCGGAGGAGGATTTTTTCTTCAAGGGTTGTGGGGGCTGAAGAACGACATTGAATTTGATCAAGTGTTATATCTGCAGCTTTCAGTCTTTCGAGTTTGTAAGCACTTGTATAGGAGGCACAGCATCCATTGTGACATGTTATTGATGGAGAAGAACATGCAGCTAACACATCAGTAAACCAATCAGTTGCAGAACTAAAATTGTCATTCCGTAACTTCAGTCGAATTTGTCTTGCATTATGGATTGTCTTAAGGCCATCACATGTAGGTGTAACAAGGTGTTGTTTGTTATCGTCTTGACTTATTATACATTTGTCATAATTTAACAAGACTCCCCGTTTTCTTGAAGCTGGATCAGCATCCATTGCTACAAGTCATATAGCCACATGCCTGCAAAGACAGATAAAACATATTAGTGTTGACCAGGCTCCTCGTGAGATATGCCTATTTCTGCACCAAGAGGTCAAAATATGACCTTGACCTTTGTCCCAATGCATGACCTTGACCTACAATCAACTTAAAACTTATTCCAACTGATCAAGCATGTGTGAAAGCCCTAATATAGACATCAACATCATTGATATTGGTCAAGAAGTTCAAGAGATACAATAATTTAGGTATTTTCTATAAGCGATGGTGGCCATCTTGGATTTGTCAAGTTTATGGGTTAATCGTTGAAAATACAGCCGTGCAAACCCCCTAGATTGATTTAGAACATATAAATACATCTAAAAAAGGTGTTTGCCAGCCGTAAACATGAAATGCCTCCACCATTAACATTTTCGGAAAATTGACCGAGTCTACATGAGACAAGAGGGGTGGGAGTGGGAAGGACAAAACAGTGGGGAACAGAGACATAAGGAGATCTGTGGAAGGAAGAGGAATGGGGCGGTGAACACGGGGTATAGAAGATGGACATTCCAGGGACTTTCAGGAAGGAAAGCAGGGAATTTGAAGGAGGTGGGTTTGGGGTGGATTCTCAGGGGTAGAAAAGATTGATTTGGATGGGGGATGACAAGAGGTGGTGGTGAACAGCTGTTTTGAAGTCCTGGAGGGAAGAATGGGATTGCGCAGAATGAAGGAGTTTATTCCGAAGGCGGGAAATAAGAGGAATGAAAGAGTGAAGGTGAGCAGTGATTCGTGATTTTGGTCGTCTTTTTGGTTTTCATGTATTTTGGGTCCCCTGGGTGTTCTGGTAGTTTTGGGTCTTTCGTGTCATTGGGGTCTTCTGGGTCTTCGGCTTCTTTTCGGTTTTCAGGGTGTTTTGGGACTTTGGGGTCATCTGGGTCCTTTAGGTCTTTTGGGACTTGAGGGTATACTCGGTCCTTCAGGTCTTTTTCAGTCTTTGGGGTCTTTTGTGTCTTTTGGGTTTTCGTGGTATTTTGGGTCTTTAGGGTCTTTTGGGGTCTTTCGGGTTTTAAAGAGTTTTCAACGGTTGAAGGGGTTTCAGCAGTCCAATGGGTCGAAATTGTACGATAAATTACAATCGTACGTAATTAACAGGCATATGTGTGTGAAGTCAGGGTGCAACTGATGTTCAAACAGTCCATAATAAATAGACATAGTCACACTGCTTCACCATGAAAGTAACATTCCAAGAGTACCGAGTTAATAGACATGGTGTGCAGTCTGCAACAGATTTTCAAACAGCATGTGATTAATCGGGATATCGTCACATGGCTTCACGGGCTGACTCAAGGCTTCACGGGCTGACTCAAGGCTTCACGGGCTGACTGATGGACGGCTTCATGGGCTGACTCTTGGCTTCACGGACGGACGGACCATGCTTTTCGTTGTTGTCGATATTGTTGCGGTTCTGCAAAACCGACACTCCTCCGAGGAAATGACACCAAACATATAGCGACCCCAAGAGAGTTATCTCATGAGTATTTGTTCCGTTAGCCCTTTTCTTGTGTCTCGTGGGTAAATGGGATAAGATGCGTTGCGTTGGGCTTTTCGATAGGTCTTCAATATCCTCTTCTTTCATTGATTTTACCTCCTTTTATTTCACACAAAACCACACAAGCAAGCACGTCAGGCCACGAACGATGTCTGTGGAGCGTTGAGAAGGTGCTGCAATCCAGCTCATTTGCATCCGCATGCCATTTTATGTTCAAACGGTGCGAAAACCAACCGATGCCTCATCTCAGATGCTCACCATGCTCACCACGATGCTACAATGCTCACCATGCTCACCACGATGCTACAATGCTCACCATGATCATTACAAACATCTTCTAGAAATCCACACAACCAACGCCCTACCTCTTCACCACAAACGCAACAGTGATTAACTACTTCAGTCTCCTCACTACAATCACTTTACCCACTCCCAACGTTTCAACGCCTTCACCACAAACGTCACAGTGCTTCCTCTACCTGACAACAACCACTCCAAACCATCCCAACCACAGTTAGCTCCCTGGACACTAAAAAACAGTCTCTGACGGTGCTGCAGGAATGAAGGACATTGCGAGCCGGGGTGTTTCAACGTGTAACTCGAAGCACACACGTGCGCTGGGGTTCATTCAACAATGTCCCGGTAGCTTTGGCGTTCCGCTAAATAACCACGCTCCAACGGAGTTCAGCACACGTTCAGGGCCGGAGAGCCTTTCTGCAAACTCTCAGCCAATGTTCATTATGGAGCTATGTCACATGGCCTGGCTGAGAAGAAACTGAAGCTATTTTCCACTCCCGAGCCTGGAGAAGCATGGCTATGGCACTGGGTGATGGCTATGCACCAATGGGGAAGTTCAGAAATGCCGACAGGCTCACTTGATCCACCTTCTGGCTCCTCCTGCACTCCAGGCTCAATAAAAGAGAGCAAATCAGGCTCAGTCTCTTTCCTTTGTCCAGCCTCCAAACCAAATCTCTTCAGAGCCTTTGCCAAGCCAGGCCAAACTGAGCTGAGAGGGCAGCGCAAGCGAGCGAGGTGAGCCGGGAAGAGCGAGTAGTTACCGAGACGTGCCGGGGTCATTGCCGGGTCAACTGTGTTCCACAGCCAATTATCATTAACACATTTCCAGACTTTCACATGTCCTTGTTAAGCTTTCTCTCAATGCATCTTTTCTCGATCTCTGCCTCGTTCACAAAAAGACCATGACCGATTTGCACCTTTCACACTTTCGTCTTTCATCCCGCTGCACCACATTTTTGCACCACCCACTCATGCGTTGTAGACACCCCAGTTTTCTTCTGGTGCATACTTGGCAGCTCCGCTCGGCTGCACCTGAAACGGTAAGTTTAACGCAAGAACGCATCGAGGGCACATGACCCAAATTGGCCGGCCGTCCACAGGTAAGATGTTATGTGAAGTCATGTAACCCTGTCCGGATTGGCCGTGCCAATCGGTGTTCGTGGTTGCCTTGCATCCTGACGATGCATGGAGTTATCTGTGCCTGGAGGCATCAGGACTGGTTGTTCGGAAGGAACCCGAGTGCTTCCCCTCGTGACGAGCCTCAAACCCTGAGCCGGCAACAATATATAGATTATAAAAAATAAACAGTCAGTCCTTCTGTGAATCTGTGTGACAATCTGTCTATTAATTACTTACAGTTTGAATGTCAGTTTTACCCTAACTTCACTCACGTACGTCTATAAATTACATCCGATTGGAATGAACTTTTCGACCCTTTCAACTGCTGAGACAGCTCTGATTGCGGTGGAATGTGCTGAGAGTGTTGTGAGATGTGATGATGCCATCTTCGACTTATTTCAAGTTCTGACTGGAGTTCCTCAGGGGTGTGTCCTGGCTCCCACACTTTTCAGCACTTGTATGGACTGGATTCTGGGGAGGATGTCTGAGAAAGCAAGCTGTGGTGCATCATTTTGGAATATCAAGATCTCTGACCTTGATTTCGCAGATGATGCAGTCATTTTTGCGGAGACTCTGGATATCCTTTTGGGGGCCCGAGAGGTGCTGAATGAGGAATCGGAGCCCCTTGGATTATGGGTTTACTGAGTCAAAACTAAGATCGATCAATGACATCTTGGATGCTGCTATCTTGTCTGCACCTGTTTGTGGTGAGGATGATGAGTTCATGGAGAGATTTCTTTGCCTTGCCAGTGATATTCATGTCTCTGCTGGCTGTGAGCAGAGGTCCATAGACGTCTGGGTCGGGCCTGGGAGTCATGGACTCACTGGATCATGGGGTGTGGCGCTGTTGGTATCTGTGCAGAAGGACGAAAGTCTGAGTCTTCAGGTCCTTGGTGCTTCGAGTCTTGCTCTCTGGATGTGAGACTTGGACTCTGACGAGGGATCTGAGACGGTGACACCTTTGGTGCCAGGTGTCTTCAGAGAATCCTTGGCTATCACTGGTCAGACTTTGTGTCCAAGGAGCGGTTGCTGAGAGAGGCTCAAATGATATTTGTTATTTGCATACTCCGTGAGCATCAGCTGCAGATGTCTGGACATGTGGTTCGTTTTCGTGCCGCTGATCCTGCTCACCAGATTCTCTCAGCGAGGGGGCCTCGTGATCGGACAGCTTAGATCTTTAAACGAATGAAAGCTTAAACCACTTGGAGCATTTTGTATCGATATATCCATGTTTGTCAAAAAAACCCCGGTCTCTGTGTCTGTCTCTGTCTCTGTCTCTCTCTGGTTTGTTACTAATGCATGCCTGGTCACATCGTTTCAGTTACAAACTCCAAACTCGGGGTTACAAATACAACTTTGTGTGGGGAGTAGTATTGGCTATGTGTCTGCAGCTTCACGCGGGAGTGTGTGTGTGGTGTTGGTGGTGGTCGTATGGCAGCTTAGCTGCCGGGGTAGCTATCATTTTTTGAAGCGCGACTGTATCGCTGATGCAGTGCCCCTCTATCAGTACACACACTGAAACTGGTACTCATTTCGCCGACCTCGGAAGGATGACAGGCTGAGTCAACCCCCTGGTGTATTAATTCAGCGGGCGACGGGGCTTGAACTCAGGACCCTAGGATCCCAAGCCGCCACCCTAACCACTGAGCCAACACCAGGTGTGTGTTGAAAATGTGGAGGGTACTTTTCTAATCCTTCCCCCTTCTTCAATCCGTCAAGGTTTGTTATTTTTATTGCTCTCGCCGGGCCCTTTATCACGACTCTCCGTTCAATAGTTCTGTACTTAGGGTATTACCAATGCTCAAAGCTCGTGCAATTGTATCCCCCCTCTTCCCAGTTACTCCTTATTTCCGCTATTCTTTCTTTCACTGATGCTGGTGTCTTCTCGACTTTAGTTAAAATTGGCCTGTCTTGCCTACGGACTAAGTACCCACACATGTCCTCCCCCTGGAGTGGAACTGCATACAAGGGTAATCCATATTTTGAGGAGTGTGGGAGGTGGGAGCATACCCAACATTCCCTTTTGTTCATTATCCTAGCGTACTGTAGGGATAGTGCCAAGTCGGTGTTCAGTGGATGGTCGGTCAATTCTTTATGTAGGGTTATTCTTCGTCTCTTTCTTTTACCACCCCTTAAGTCTCCCTGATCTAATCCCTTACTCCCTTTTCCCATTATTGTAGTTCTCACATTATTGGTGATTCCTTCATCATCACGTTTACAGTCGGCATTGTGAATTACCCATATGCAAACTAGTGCACAAAGAATCGCGGTCATGGTAAGATAGGTGTTGTTCATGTTGTCCCTGTCTCTGCTGCTATTGCAAGCTTACAATGTGTGGCGTGTATCCAGGCTCTCTTACCTTTGCACTTTACCGCAGTCGGAGTGGTCAACAGTACCTGAAATGGTCCTTTCCACCGAGGTTCCAAGGCTGTTTTCCTTGTGAAGTGTTTTATCAGTACGTAGTCTCCTGGCTGGAAGGCGTGGTACGGCTCGTCCACTGGTTCGGGTAGGGCCTCTTTTACCCTTGTGTGTATCGCCCTTGCGATCCTGCAGAGCTGTTTACAAAATGTCAGCAAGTTCTCGTCCATCATTGTAATATTCAGCTTATCCATGTTTGTGGGGGCAGTTAGCCGCATCGGCCTTCTGTGTTCGTCATCTCCCTCTCCCTCTCCCTCTCCCTCTCCCTCTCCCTCTCTCGCTGGCTGTTGGTGAGTCGAGTGGAGTGTCAAGATGGATGTGTGGTCTTGGTGAGCTGTGATCTGCCCTGTTGTTTGCCTTTCTATCCCTTTTCGCATCATTTTTTCACCTCTTTTTCCTCTTTGTTTCCTTCTACGCATCGTTATCTGTGCCCCCAACCTCCTCTCGTCATGAGACCTCACGCTTTGGCCTTCCCTCGCGTTGTCGTCACCCCACCCCGTCCATCTGTCCTTGTTATTTTGCGGTTTGCCTTTTGGTTCATATCTACCCCTCCCCTTCCCTCCCCTTTCCCCTGTTTTCTCTTCGCTTACTTTTCCCTGAGATTGAGAGAGAAAGAGCCCACTGCTTCTTTGTGGATAGCTTTTAGTTGGCGGTCCATCCTGGCCCTTCACCTGTTCGTTTTTTTTCTTCAATGCAGCTGTATTTATTTCCTTTGGAAACCTGTCCCAGCTTGAATTTAATGACTGCACGAGAGCAATCACCCTCCTCCCCCTTCCTAAATAAGACCTCGTATTCCCATTATGCGGCATTTGAAGAATTAACACGTAAACATGGCGTCGTCTGCGTTCCGCCCCACGACGTCGGCATTGAGGATCTTGTTATCGCTGCAGGAAACATCATCGGTACTGACAAAGTTCGTGCAGCCTCACAAATGAACAAACGTGTGGTTATCTTCGTGTCTGAGACAGAACTGGTTCATGAAATCGTATCCACCGGACTATCAACAGATGACGGATATTTCGTGCTCGTCTCCCCTCTGGACACACCGGCCGTGAAGGTCATGATCTCGAACGCTCCTCCTTTCCTGAAGAATGTGATGCTGATCTCCGAACTATCTCGTTATGGTTCTGTGGTTTCTCAGACCACTCTGCTGCCTTTACGAAGCCAGGACGATCGGACAAAGCATGTGATGTCTTTTCGGAGACAAGCTTATGTGGTGCTTTCTCCCTCTAACGCTGAAAGAACCTTGAACATTGTTTAAAAATTCAAAGTTGATAATCATGATTACCAAGTCTACGTAACCAATGACACCCTGAAATGTTTTGAATGTGGTAATTTCGGACACTTGAAACGTTCTTGCCCAAAGGCGACCTCGTCAAACGATGAAACAAACCTCGTCAACAAGAATACGTCTTCTTCTTCTTCCTCGACTGTGAAGGAAGCCAATCCCGTGTCCAGTAATAACGCCCAATCCGATTGTCTGAACAGCAAAACAAATGTTTGGGATGGTTTCACCATCGTTTCATCAAGGAAGAGAAAGACTTTACCTGATGGTCGTTTAACTCAGAAGAAGGTGGCATTTACAAATGAGGAATCTGTCGGAAATGTTCCCACAGTTGTGACTGACGTCACTCGACAATGCTAACCACCCGGAATGGACCCGGTATGGACCCGGTATGGACCCGAAATGGACCCGGAATGGACCCGGTACCTACGGCCAACAAGTTTAACCTACTTGCCTGTGAGGACATAAACGTTTCCCTTCCAGAGACTGCTTTACCTGTTATCGAAGTAAACAAAATTGGTTCACTCGTTAAAAACTCTCCTACTGGAACGTCCATTGACAGTAATACAAAGACCACTGGTGATGAACCTGCTGTCACTTTTGCAAATGTCAACCCTGAATCCTTGTCAGCAGGAAATGGCGAAGCAAATGTTAACTCTGACACTGCTGCCAGTTCATCACGTGGTCAAGCTGGAAACACAGAAAATGTTAAAATCGATGTTTCACGAGACTCCCCCCTCCCCCAAAGTATAATCTCCCTCCATGCCGTTGGAGGTCGATATCGCTGCATCCACTGATGGTGTTTCCGTTTCGTCAAATTCCCTGATTATTTCCGTTATTTCACAAAGAGATGTTCCCGCAATGGAAGAGCACATAGACGTCGTAACCAATACAGATCCGTGTATCAACACTGATGACAGTGTCGATATGCAGGACTGTACAAACTTGTGTGACTCGGCAATTAAAACTGACTCTGACGAATCTCACCTGGAGGAAACAAAGAGGAACAGTCAGTTGGAAACGGTGGAGAAGCTGACCAGTCAAGGTCCTACCTCCTCTGAACAAATAAGACTCTTCTTTCAAAATACATCCAGGAAACGCAATATAAACCTGACGGAATACTTTCCAGATCTTCCCTCCTTCCCCGAATGTGCTCAGGCTATCGTACGTAAGCCTGACTTATTCGGTTTCCACGAGGCGCACTGTCACTGCTTCCAAAACTAATCGCTAAGGCGAAAAGGAATTCTAATCAACTATCCCACTTTTTATCTTATTCTTAGAAGCTACTATTTTCCTCATGGCCAGTTTCAAGATTGGAACAATAAATGTTGATGGTGGTGGGAGTCCGCTCCACAAGATCCAAATTAAACAGCTAGTAGAGGTCAATGGTCTTGACATAGCTTTGTTACATGAGACCCATGCTGTCTGATCTGTTCAAGCTCAGTGGCAACTATTTATGGACAAGGAATGTTTCTTTCGTAACAACTCCTCGTCGAAGGCAAGAATCATGTTTGTCTTAGGGAAACATTTCCACCCGTCCTGCCTTAAATTTACGAGTATAATTGATGGACACCTTGCCTCTGTGACCTTCTCTATCAATCAGGTTAAGTTTACAATTCTCAATGTGTACGCTCCGAGCAAAAATGAAGAGCGGATCTCCTCTTTTTGCCGAACTGAGAAAATTCCTGCAAACACTGTATTTGCAGACTTGTCTAATTATAATTGGTGGTGATTTTAACCGTACTGTTAATCCTTCATGTGACCGAAACGGGCCGGAACCCCAACCATGTACCGCAAAACTTTTTGCAAACATCATTGCGAAATATAATCTCCATGATATTTGGTGCATACAGCACCCTTCTGATCGGTCTTACACATGGTGTCGTTGTTTAAACAACCACATCTCACTTGCGAGGCTTGATCGCATCTATGTAAATTCTCATTTATTACATGGAGTTTATAAATCCATTATCGCGCATTTTGGTTTCTCCGACCATTCCCGAGCTCAAGTCTTTATTCAACTCTCTAAACCAGTGGTTCTCAACCTTTTTTGTCCCATGCACCCTTTTCACCATATGTCAGAATGTCATTCCCCCCTTTCCAAGATTGTCTGACTCAAAAGGTGCATTCCAAATAATATGCATATAATATTGAAAATCTTTTATTTTTCCGATATTAGTACATATACATTAACTTGGATTATTTTTATAGGAGAATTTTACAAATCTAACAGCAATATAAAATGTTGATGGATTTTAAAACTTGAATAAAAGTAGTGTTTTTTTTAATATTAATAACGAATTACTTCACAGACTGAAGTTACTGAAGCATACTTCAATAAACAAAAAGTTCAATATAATGTCAGGGTATTATAATTCATTTTATTCCAATGAAGATTACAGTCAATGAGAAACCTGTTGTGTTTTTTCTTCACCAATTCTTGGATACACGGAGGAGTGCTTGAAAGGGCACAACACAGGTCATTTTCAACCTCCAATCCACTTCGTTGCTTCATTTTCATTTGCAACAGAGTTGAAAAGCCTGACTTGCAAAGATATGTCGAAACAAATGGAAGCAATGCATGGACAGCTCTTTCTGCCACTTTTGGGTGGGAATCGCACATCAAGGGTCAAAATTCTGTGATTGATTTCTCATCGAACATATCTCTTGCTCCCGAATCAGTCTTCAGCTCCAGAAATTCATCTTGACAATCATCAGGAACTTTTTCAACTGACAATTTAAATGGATTTCACACCAGATCCAACTCCTCATCACTGAGTTCAGGAAAATATCGGCTGAATTAATTTTCCAATGCTGTCAAATGTTGCAAAATTTCATTTTTTGCAAATTCTGGAAGCACTTGGTCTTCACCACCAGCAACAAGAATTGATGACAGTGTCTCAAACATTGCAACATTTTTGATCTTGACCTTTATCTTCCAATTTTCCAGCTTGCTCATGAAAGCTTCCAAGGAATCCATGAATTTTATGATGTTTGTATTCCTTCCTTGCATCTGAAGATTCAGTTTATTCAGCTCTTCAAAAATGTCAACCAAATAGGCAAGGTGCATGATCCATTCCTCATCATCCAGCCAGGCAAAAAATTCCATCTTACCCTGTACTTAAAAAAAAAAAATTTCAGCTCATCTCGAAGCTCAAATACTTGCTCAGTTACATTTCCTTTTGAAAGCCATTGAACATTTGTGTGGAAAAGAAGCAAATGATGACCTGCATCCATGTCAATACATAACTGTTTGAAAAGTCGTGAGTTGAGAGCTCCTCCATTGACAAAATGCACAATTTGAATTGTTTGATCCAAAACCTTCCCTCGTAGAGCTGGAAGTGTTTTTTGAGGCCAGTGCCTGATGATGGATCGTACAATGAATGCCTTTCACTTTTGGAGCTCGCTTTTTCACACAAACTTGAAATCCAGATTTTGTACCCAACATAGCTGGTGCTCCATCTGTACAGCACCCACAGACGTTATCCCACAAAAGATTTTCTGATTGAAAGAAAGATGAAACCTTATCCAAAATATCTGAGGCCTTGGGAGTTGTTTCAAGAGGAGAACAAAAGAGAAACTCATCTTTAAATGAACCTGAGTGAACATATCTTGCAAACACCTGCAACTGGGAACACGATTCCACATCAGTCGATTCATAAAGTTGAATTGAAAATAAGCCAAATGATGCAGACTTGATCTCCTGCACAACTTGATCCTTGATGTCAATGGCCATGTCGCTGATCTTCCTTTGAACAGTATTGTTTGATCGTGAAACTGCTGCAAGTTTTTTCTCCAAACCATTTCCCAACACAATTTCCACCATTTTGAGAGTGCAAGGTTTGATCAAAGTTTCCCCTATTGTATGTGTTTTTTTCTGCTTTGCTGTCTCCAGTGCGACGACATGAGAAGCTTCAATAACCTTTTGGTTCATTTGTTGGAATGCCCCTGTTGAATCCAGCTTCACCTTTTTTGAGAGCCATTCCCATGATGTTCAAAAAAGCTTTTGTCCTTGTCCTTGTGTTGAGGATGAACATTCTGCAAATGTTGTTTCATCGAATCATTTGACAAAACTTTGCGACAAATAACACATTGAGGCCTTTCTTCTCCATTGATGATGATTGATGTGAATCTATATTGAATATATGAATCATCGTACCCTCTTTTTTTGACACTCATGATGGGCTACAAATTCTGTGAATAAGAAACAAGAATAAGTCAAAGATAACTATAAATGGAATATTTCCACAGATAAAAAGTGAAATATTTATCTTGATTTTTAATTTAATCTGTGACATTCAATAAAGTTAATTGAATGTCACAGATTCAATTAAAAACAAACTACAATTCTACAGATTGTACATAATCTACAGGACATTACACCCTATTCAATAAAGTGTGATGTCCTGCAGATTATGTACAATCTGTAGAATTGTAGTTTGCAGAAAGATCAATATTCCAACAGTTTGAGTCTGCCAATCTGTGGTCCCAATTCCCTCCTGAAACTCTGGAATTCCCCCCCAGTGGGGGAATTCCCCCCTGGTTGAGAACCCCTGCTCTAAACCACGTCCAGGGAGCTCTCATTGGAAATTCAACAACAGTTTACTGGAAAACCGCAACTTCATTCAGGCCTCTGAATCCTTCTGGACGGCTCTTCGAGACCAGAAGTTAAACTGTCCCGTTAATCCGCTGATATGGTGGGATTTAGTAAAAACCCAAATTAAACGTTTTTGTCAACAGTATCAGTTTTTCTCAACAAGGGCTGACCATGAAATTAAAAAATTATTGCAGTTAGAGATTTTACATCTCCAACGGGTCATCGGACAAAATAATAGTAACATACAAAAAACCTTAACTGAGAAACAGTCCTTATTAAAGAAAATAACTGAGAGGAATGCACATGGTGCCTTCATTCGGATGAGGGTGTGACACCTGAATGAGGCAGACGTACCAACCAAGTACTTATTTTCGTTGGAGAAACGTCTTCCCAGAAAGCAGCTTTCTCAGCTGCGATTGGTTGATTCATCCATGACCTTTACACAATCAGCAATCAAACTTTTCGTGAAGAAATACTTTTCGAAAATATATTCAATGGAACAAATAAATCCTGTCAGTGTCGCCTCTATCTCCATAGGCCTGCCAGTGTTGTGTGAAAATGGGCGTTCTCAACTGGAAAGACCCATTACTTTGGATGAACTTGGCACTGCCCTGGATGGCCTTGCCATTGGGAAAACACCTGGTTTAGATGGACTTAGAACCGAATTCTACAAGAAGTTTTGGCACTTATTGGGTCCAGATCTCATGAACACTTTGAATGCAAGCTGCCAACTTTAAGAGCTACCTCAGAGTTGCTGACGAGCTCTTCTTACCCTCATCGCAAAAAAGGGAGACGTGTTGTGGATTGAAAATTGGCGTCCTATCTCCCTGTTATGTACGGACTATAAGATATTTTCAAAAACCCTGGCATCGCGTCTTTCTCCTCATTTATCCTCATTGTTGAAGGAAGACCAATGCTACTGTGTCCCAAAACGTTCCATCAATGACAACATCTCCCTTGTGAGAGATACCTTTGAATTGTGCAAGGAAATCCTAAAAATGGAGGACTTCTCCTTGATCAGGAGAAAGCCTTTGACCGTGTTGACCATCGGTACCTTTTCGAAGTGCTTGAGCGGTTTGGACTTTGTTCGACCTTCATCTCTTTTATTAAAATACTATATAATAATATTTCTCATGTGCTTAAGATAAATAATGAACTTGTTACACCTTTGTCTGTTAACAGGGGAATTAGACAAGGTTGTCCTCTTTCCGGGTTGCTGTATGCTCTCTCCATTGAACCCCTACTGGTTTATTTGCGCTGTAGACTAACAGGGGTTAGTTTGTCCCAGCTTGAACGGCCCATCAAGGTACTGGCATACGCCGATGACGTATGTGTGTTCGTGCAAGATAACAATGATATTAACATCATTCCTTATTGTTTATCCTTATTCGAAAAGGCTTCTTCAGCCAAAGTAAATTGGAACAAAACGAGCGCCTTTTGGCCGATTCATCCTTTTCTTTCTTCAGAAATTGTTTCTTGGTTTCCTTCTTTCTCTGAAATGAAAATGTAACTCTCATTTGGGGGCTTTCTTTTCTTTTCTATTTTTATAATAAAAAGATACAAAAGTCAAAAGTCTCTCTCTGTCTCTGTCTCTGTCTCTCTCTCTTTTCCCCACTCCCTCCCCTCTGTTGATGGGACTGTAGCATCTGTTCTGTTCTTGTGTATGGCAGCTTGGCTGCCGGGAAACTATAATTTTTTTGGAGCGTGGTTTTGCTGCTGTTGCTGTGCCTCTCTACCAGTGCATTGATACTCATTTCGCTGACCTCGGAAGGATGACAGGCTGAGTCGACCCAACCTCGTGTTAATTCAGCAGCCAACGGGGCTCAAACTTAGGACCCAAGGATCCCAAGCCAGCCACCCGAATCAGGAAGCCAACACCAGGCTGGACTGCAGCATGCATACATGCAGGCAGACCTTTGCCACATAGAGAGCAGGATTTCAAATTCTCCTGCCCCAGGTCTCCAAAGTATCCATGTGCATGTCTGTGTGTGTGCGCGTTCGTGTTTGGTCATGAAGCATAACATATTTTCAAAGCCAACCCCCCCCCCCCCTTCTCTCTGTCGCTCTCTCTCTGTCCCGTCATCTCTTCTCCCGCCTTCATAAAAGCTCTCCTCCCCAATCTCTCTCTCTCTCTCTCTCTCTCTCTCTCTGTCTCTCTCTCTCTCTCTGTCTCTCTCTGTCTCTCTCTGTCTCTCTCTGTCTCTCTCTGTCTCTCTCTGTCTCTCTCTGTCTCTCTCTGTCTCTCTCTGTCTCTCTCTGTCTCTCTCTGTATCTCTCTGTCTCTCTCTGTCTCTCTCTGTCTCTCTCTGTCTCTCTCTGTCTCTCTCTCTCTCTCTCTCTCTCTCTCTCTCTCTCTGTCTCTCTCTGTCTCTCTCTGTCTCTCTCTGTCTCTCTCTGTCTCTCTGTCTCTGTCTCATACCCCTCCCTCCCACAGTGTATAGCACGTTTAGTGAGGCATCGCTCTCCCAACCTCCTCCTCTCCCTTTTCCTCACTCTTCCCCCTTCCTCGCCCCCTGTTTCCCCTCCCTTCTCTCCATACTCTGCCTTCCCTCCCTCCTCTCTGTCCCTCCTCTCTCTTCTCCCTTCCACCCCCAATATCCCAGTCAGCGAAGCGACGCGTTATATTTGCGAGCCGACAATATTTTCATAAATGTATCATCACCTATTAAATCAAGTATTATCATCATTTTCCCATTTTTTGTGTATATCAGCACCAAGTATCAATCATGACAACCTAATGTTCAAAGTTTGTCTTCGCAAATTGACAGAAGAAAACACCGTGAGAGTGGATCCTGATTCCAAGGCAAGGCTTTTTGAGGAGGCCAAATCAAAAGACCCTTGCAAGATGAAGTTGGGTTGACCAAGGAGAAGCCTTCATGAAGGTAAGCCGTTAATTATCTTGAAAAGGGTTGTTGAAATTTACCCAAATACCTAGTTTTCAATCCCGTACTCCCTCGGATTTCCCTCAGTACGCATGTAAAGTTTTGGACCGCTCGGTTTCATAGTTTTGGAGTTATGGAGGAGACACACATACACTTGTTATTCTTCATCTTAATGACTTTCAAAAGTCATCTGACATCGAGTCATTTATATTATTCACTGACAATTCAAATATTTTCTGATCACACCAAGACCCTCACTTACTTCTTAATCCAGCAAATAGTGAGTTAAAGCTTGTTCATGATTGGATAGGGGCAGATAATGTTCTTTTAATATAGATACAATTAACTACACACTGGTGAGCATTGAGTATTGGTTTTATACATCAAGACAGGGTTGACCCGACTCAATTTCTTGGCTTGTTCATTGATCCTAATTTATCAACAAAAGGATATTCCGACGATCGACACAAATTTCTCACCAAATGTTGGTATTACTAACAAGTTGAAGGGTTTTTCTCAGTACATGTGTTACCTGTCATATTCTGCCCTTATGTTGCATTATTTAAACAGTGGAATTTTATCTTGGGTGGGTAAATGTATCAAATACCCACAGGGAGAGAATTTTATTGATTCAAAACTGAGCACTCAGAATTGTTACTAACACTGGTTTTCACTCTCATACTGATGTGTTATTTCTCGTAAATAAGGTTTTGAAAGTTGATGATTTGTTCTATTTAAATTTCGGTAATCTCATGTTTCAATTGAATACTGATATGTTACCTCATGCCACGGAATCTTTATTAACCAGGAACAACCAAATTCACTCTTATCCAACAAGACAGAGTAATCACCCTCATTTACCTTTCACCACAACTGTTTTCTCACAAAAATCTCTTGTGTTCACAAAACCCAAATTCTGGAATGAACGACTTGGATACAAGTCATAAACGAGTTCCTCGCATTGGCATCTTGAAAAGCGAATTGTAATATCATCTCTTTGCTCCATACAGATCTTTAATCGTGTTCATGAATAATACTACCTATGACACCTGCTACTTGGTTATTGCTGCTGATGCTCTTTGAATATGTGTTTTTTTGCATCCATTTGAATGTAATACTTTGGCCTCTTTCACGATTACTTCGGCTCGATTTTCGAGATATTGTTAGGGACGTCGCTTCTGGATAACTCCAAGAGAGCGACATATTCCGAGAAACCACAAACGTCAACTGCAACCCTCAACTCGGGCCGGATCCTCACACCCAAAGTGGGTTTACCGTACTAGTGAATCAAACGTGGCAGATGGGGAATCGTGCCTGCGACTATGCGATCGTTAGTTTGGATGCGCGAACCAATGCTGCATGCTGCCTTACGTGGGCTACCATTGCCATTGGGAACTCAGACCAATGTTGCCCACTGGGAATGCTATTCGGACCAACGCAATGCAGGATAAATGAGGACACATTCAACACTTCAATAATGTAATTCCACAGCAAGCAAGGAAATGTAAAGAGCGGAAAATGACGAGAGGAATGATTAAAGGAATGCAAAGGAGAGCAAATGGTGGAGGGGGATTGTTACCTCAGAAAATGGTGAGGGAAATCATACATGAAATGACAAGAGGTTGAACACATATAAAACACATGTAAAGCACATTATACACACATATACATTTTTCCCGTACCCTCTACCGATCATACCCGACCCCAGAGCACTGAAACACAATGACTTAACACAGAACTACAATACTGGATCAAGGAGGAAGACACAGAGAGATTGGGTTGAGGGGGAAAGAGAATGTAGAGGTTGGAAAAAAACAAAAAGTTTGAGGGACTTTGTCGAGCCTCACTCCCCCTGAAATCGTTCCTTTTAGAGCTATCTTGCCCAAACTCACACCTCGTGTCAACCCTTGCAACTGAGCCCCATTGGTCTGCGGTCCCGAGTCAGAACCTGTCCGGCCAGCGTGATGTTCTGCGGCCTCAGGACAGCTCGTTCCATGTAAATATTGGCAGGCTTTGATGTTTGGAAGGCAGCGCTGGAAAATACGGCACTGGGGCAATATGAGTAAAATCATGTGGAAATGAGGAAGACGTGACATGGGACAGGAACTGTTGTGAGTGAGGTTTGAAAATCTGCTCTGGTGGAACAAAAAGAAAATTGGAAAATATCTCTGGGAACAGGCTCTCAAAACTCTGATCTGTTTCAGGCATTTGTGGAAGCGAGAGATTTGCCACCGATCTGGGTTTGTACCCTGCCCCTACCCCTCAGTGGCTGTTTTCCATTGGCCTTGCGGTATTGCATTCATGTCTCGCGAAGGGGCGGGTGCATGAAGGGGTTGAAACAATCTCTAACTGAGCGACTTCTGTCTCTACTTACGCCGGGCATCGCCATTATTCTGCTACTATGTGAGCAAATGAGTGAAAGGGTTTGTGAACAGGCGAGCAATGAACGTGACTGGTGAGTGATGGAAGGGAATGGTGTTAAAGGGAAGGGAGAGAAAGATAGACATAGAGAGCTAGATCGAAAGAGGGAAAAGGAACAGACACTTATGCTGCTAACACACACACACACACACACACACACACACACACACACACACACACACACACACACACACACACACACACACACACACACACACACACACACACACACACACACACACACCGCATATTGATCACATTGATACGATTTAGCTTCCTCTAAACAGAATAATAAATAAATAAATAATATCTATGTGTGTGTGCTTCCTTTCCCTCGGGGGGTGCACGAAGTCCAACCCCGGCCCACAACCATCACACGACCCCCACCTCTCCATTCAGCCTCTTCCGAGGCTGTTCAAGCCTCCTCCATTCCTCTTTTTCTCCCGCTCTTTCTTCCCCCTTATTTTACACAACTCCCCCTACTCTCACCCTGTTTTTGTTTACAATCGCATTCCTGTGCTAAAAAAGAAAAGAAAAACTAATGCGTTGCGTAACTCTGGCTAGCCATTCTACCTGAAACATCACTTATACTTCACATTCGGATTCTGTACATTGAGTTGACCAGGTGGGCACTCTTCTGCTCATTTAAAGTGCAGAGTTGGTTTTAGTGGCTCCCCACTGTCTGACATCAACACTGGCCCATAAGGTTGACAGCACTCCTCAGTCTGAAGGGTTCAAATACTTACACTGGGACCACATGGCCACTCAACACGACATGAGTCTTTCTATTCGACCCATGTGGCCCACATTTGAATAATAGGCACGGTAATATTCACTTCACCGTCAATGGAAACATATTGGTGGGACCACGTGGCCACTCAACGTGGAAGTCTTCTTGGTCCACGTGGCCCACTTCAATGAACAAAAATAATGATGGTCTTCTCTTTGTGGTGAATTGCAACATATTGGTGGTGGGACCATGTGGCTGCAGAATGTGGGAGTCTTCTTGGTCCACGTGGCCCACTTCCATGAACAAAAAGCATGGGTCCTCTCTCAGCAACGGTGAGTCTTCGACGTTCTTGTATTGGCCTTTTATTGCAGAAGGCCCGGAAACTGTGAACTTGGCTCTCAATGGAAGGAGAGAGGGGGCGGGATGGAGGGGGGCGAGAAATTCAGACATGCATGGTGTCAAGGAGGAACATTGACGACCATAACATTTCAACATTTGCTTTTACTTTTCAACATTCTCATGAAGATGGTTTTCAGTCACCAATTTCACCCACGGTTGCAAGTGTTGGCATTTCTCTATAATGATGGTCCGAGCTCTCTGTTTTTCCTCCCGTACAACTTTTCACAAATGACAAAGCCTTCAACCGCAGCTTGATGGAGTACTGCTCTCACGTCTGGGCTGGTACCCCTGCCTCACACCTTGCTCAGGTTGATGCTGAGGACACCAAGTCTTTCCACATCATTTGAATGTCCCATGATGAAACCGAGTTGAAAAAGCATCCATCTGGTGGGACCAATGTGTGACACGAAGGGCATCCGACAAAAACAGATCCAAGAAATATAAATCTAGGCAGCAATCCACACACAAACACCAAATGGAAGGGCAAAAGGGGTGAGAGGACCCATTCAGACAAAAATGAGAATCATGCATCATGAGAAAAATGGGGATGTAAAATTGGGCCTTACAGTTTGTGAAGCACAAAATTGAGAATTTGCGAGACAAAGGGAAACTTGAACCAGATGTGAACATTACAAACAATCTGGTGTCCGACATTGACAAAATATCTTGTTTGTGTCCCTAACCTCAATATTCCTCTCATCCAGGATCTGAGAATCGTCTCGCAACTCTGTGGATGATTCCACTCCTTTTCCTGGGATTCTCCTGCAAGGTATCACAACATAACAAAAGCACTCTGATGTATTTACCAACTTTATGTACTTTTTCCTTTTCATATCCATTCACTTGGCTCTCTGCTCCATCACAATGTACACATCAATCGTCACTCTCCAAATACTTCCAGTGGGAGTGCAATGGCACCATCTTGATACAGAAGAATGAGTTTCTTTGTTTGATTGTTTGTTCCAAAAACGTTTCGAAACACCTGCTCCAATCATCTGTATCACATTGTTTTCATACGCAAAAGGTCAACGTCACAATTAAAACGTTCTCTTCCAAATCAAATTGATGTAAAAACGTCCTTTGGGGAATGGAGTTTCATACATCGATACAAAATTATAAAATAAAACTATTGTTTACATTCTCATGGGTTTCGAAGCAACACTCAGAGGAGGAGATGATGATTCTCAGTCGACAAACGTCGAGTGTCACGTAAAATATGCTTCACATGACGGATACAATATAAAGCACATGTGGTCGTATCGAAGGGGACATGAAGTTCCCTGTCTGCATCTACAAACATTCTCTTGTACGTTTTACAAAGTGTTGGCCATTGTTTGCTCATGCACATAATACCATGAAACGAACAATCATGATGGAATCATTCAAAGTTTATTACCTGTTTTCACATTGCCTTGTCAAGACTGTGCTCTTCACTCGAACCTTCGTCATCTCTCCGTTTCCGTTTGTCATTCCACCACTTCCCAGCCATTTCAACATCCAGAGAAATCCTTCGAACGATGCCTTGTCCGATGATATCTTGAGATTGTTGTGATGTAAATTGAAATGACGCGTCACTCTCCCTCATTCCCTCTCTCGATGCGTTTGTCTTTGTCGTTTGGAGAAAATCATTGAGGTAGAAAGATGTCCATGTTGAACACTTGTGTTCCTCTCAAACTTGTTCTCTCCAGTAACTGATTCTCTCGATGCTCTGGAATTGCCTCTATATACTGTAGAATTACATTTAGTATGAGTTAGTTGAACAATCTTTAGCCAAGTTAAAGATCATTGATACTGTTTCAATTACGAGACAGTTTTAAAAGTGTAAAAGGAAAGAGAATACGTCTAACATTCCCACCCATGGAACATCAATCAATAAAAGTAAGAACCGAAACAATTGATTGATATTCCATCAGAGAGAGTGCAATGAAAACCTGCAAAGAGGCTCCAACATGGTCAGTATCAATCGGGGATGTTTAACACTCAAGTTGAGCAGGAAGTCACAGTTACTTCAGTCATGGTGTTGGTAAATGAGAAACCCTGAAGGAATGCAGGTGAAAAACGAAAAATATGGAAGGCAGTGGTGATTAAGTACAAGTTTTGGGTGAGTTCTTGGTTCCCAAGGGATGGCCCAACTGCTTCAGATTTGACATCCCATAATTGCCCAAACTTGCACTCCTCCACAGTTCATGCCATTGTTGGCAGGGAAAGCAGATTCCAAAGCAAAAGGACAAGGAAAGTCTGCCTTATTTACAACTCCATCACAAACAAAATGAAATGCACAGGCTTCATCCTGGCCCATCATTGGTCGGCCCAATCCAACTGCTGATGCTGTGAGACTGAGGTGACTCAAATTGCTTCCATCATCGTAAGGGGAATGATGCACACCACGTGGCCAAGCCCAGGCCAATTGGTTTTTGATCCATGAATAATGAGCAGAATAAATAATACTATTGGATTGGAAAACAGGAACTTCCTCATGACATTCACGAGAATCAGTAGATGTTAAACAGCAGAACCACAGTCCAGCAGAGAATCGGTACCTTTAGATGTACACAGACGTTTGACTGGTCTTGCATCCGTGCTTTCGGAGTCACGGGAACGTTTCTTCACATCAGGTGTCCTCTTGTTCATCCACGGATGCACGAGGATCTCCTTCAAGGTAAAACAATTCGGTCCATCCAGAATCTTGAGTAATTACCATCACACGCCATCTCATTTGGCCAAGAACCACTCAGTCCACAACAGTGAACTTTCACAGTCCTGCTCGAACTTTTGGTAAATCAAATAAAATATCCAAAGTAGAAGCTGCCCCATTATCACACACCTTCATTGAGATCCTCTTTGGATCTACACAGAGCATGAATTTTAAGAGCTCAGCACACTGGGACCCAGCAGAAGAGGGAGGTTTGTAGTGAAACGGCTGATTCTTGCATCCGATGTCCTGCAAAGAGACAGATCTGTAAAATTCACCAATTCATTCACCAAAGCAGTGCACACAACATTTTCACCAAGCAGGTGGACACAACACTTTCACCAAGTAGGTGCACACAACACTTTCATCTTGAAGTGAACTCAAAGGATACATTCTGTGCTTTACAATCCAAACTTTATATCAAGAGGTTTTATTACATCGTCTCAGGATGATGGGGGCTCACAGGGTGGTCGAGAGGTATGCCCACTTGTCTTGAAACCGTTTCGCCTGGCTTTCAATCCCAACCCACGGATCCAACTATAAACTGTCACCCTGGTGTTTCACAAGCACAGTGATTCATCAATGTGTGGACCCTCCCTCGGATGGACGGAAACTGGGTGTCCCGTCTGCCGACATTAGTTGGTGGACGTTAAACACCTCACAATGTCCTTCGTGAAGAGTAGGCGAGCCATCACCGGCACCATGAAGGTATAACAAATTCCTTCCCCAACTCTGGCTGGCAAGGCAATGGCAAACCACCCAATTTTACCCAGGCCGAAAAACTGCTTCGGCATCAGTGAGACTGTAACAGGCAAATCTGAATTTGAATTTGAATCCAAATCTGAATCTGAAGGCTCATGGAGAAGCAGTCACACATATTCTGTGCACGCTTGCAGACACAAACATGAGACAACATTGGACTTGACTACAGTCCAAAGCACAACGGGTCCCAGCGACGCCATCTTGTGACCTCACTTTTCTCTCCGCAGACAGAAGGAGCAATAAGGGATAAATACGATCCCCCCACCTCCCATCGCTACCAATACATCGGGTCTGTCGCAGCTTTATCCTTCAAGTGTTGATCGTAAGGCAATGAAGCAACATGTCTGAGGTTTTAGTCTTCGGTATGACTTGCGTGTTGTTGGATTCGAACCAACGACCTCTTGGACAATCCAACCACAATGCTTTGAGCCTATTCACTCCAAAATTCATATTGTTGATGGAAATTGTAATTATTTTAATCATTTTTACATTCTTACTTTGCCAAGGATGGGAAAAACCAAGCAGTGAACAAAATGTACAACCCGACTGTCTGACGATTCCAATGATGTGATCCCGTGAAATGATTGTTTCTGAAAACAAGAAACGTTTTTGTTCTTTCAACCTTGTTCATGATTTCTCTGGTCTGTGTTGATCTGAAATCTGATGAAGATACTCATATCTATGAAAGAGCACTGCATCGACATTCACATCGATCATGAACACTAAGATCGTCACGAAGGTTCGGTCGATTGTAAGGAGGGAACACTCACCTTGATCGTCTCCCACGAGTATGGGAAATATCGGTCGAATAACAAGTGCAGGACAACCCCAAGAGCCCACACGTCGACCGCAGGACCATTGTAGCCCTCGGGGCAGTGCAGCTCTGGGGCCATGTAGCCAGGTGTTCCTCTTATCCCAAACACGACTGCTCCAGGTTCAAACACACGTGAAAGGCCAAAGTCGGCGACGTTAAGGACTCCGAGGTCGTTGTACAAGATGTTTGCGAGCTGTTGGATGGATGAAAGAGTAAAATGGAAGTGTGGAAGATAAGTTATCATTTTCACCAGGGAGTGTTGAGTGTGCTTTACACAACTCATGTCCCTATTCCTGTGAAAAGGACGATCTTCATTCACTTGAAACAACACGAAATGTATTCAACAAAACATGGATCATCACCGGAACAGCAAACAGCCACACCACGTGATCAATGAACCTTTTCAGCATCTCATCAGCTGATCCATTTCAAAATAGTTGAAGTACATTGAGTGGGACAAATACAAGGATGAACATTTCAACAAAATATCTACTTATTGTACGTACGAGAATTAACATTTTACAATCACATCAATAAAATACCTCATGAGAGAGTGAGGTGATACGGCATCAGAGAGAAAATGATGGACATGATGAAAGCACGGATCACAATTCCATGTCGTGTGTGGAAACTGAAAATGGACCGATCGACCTGTTTGGTATGTTCACAGGAGTTACACAAGGCTGAATTCTCTCACCCTACCTGTTCTGATTGTCACCCTACCTGTTCTGATCACTCTACCTGTTCTATCACCCTTTCTGTTCTGTTCTGATGGACTTGATCTTGAAAAGATCACTGTGGAAACAATCATGGGGTACTTATTGGTGGAACAACAGTCCCTCAACAGATCTAGATTTGCAGTTTCCCCTCAACTCCAGATGTATCAGCTGACTTGCAATCATCAGCAAGTTCATTGAATCCATCACCACAGTTGATGTGAAATCCTTCCTTTTCTCCAACAACCTCATCTCAGATCAACAATTTGGATTCAGACCAGGTCACTCTACCTTGGACATGTTTTCACCTTGATACAGTACAAACACTTGGAGTATGTCTTTCATCCAGACAAATCTCACACTCTCGCTCTTGATCTCTCTCCGAAAGGATCATCTGACAAACTGCCCCATCTATTTTCTTCCTAATCCTCTTGGGGAAGTTCAGTCATTCAAACTGCTGGGTCTCCCTGTCAGCCACGATCTCTCTTTGGCAAACCTCATTTGAAAGTTGGCTGGGCATCCTCCGTCGTGCAAAGTCCTACCTTGGCACACCTGAAGTCCTATCAAACTACAAGGCCTTCATCCACAGGTTGAGGCAGTACTGCTCTCCTCTTTGGGCTGGTTCCACAGCTTCACATCTTGTTGAGCTTGACGCCGTGGAAACCAAGGCCTTCAAGATCATTGCAATCTCCCGTGATGAAGCTGAGTCTATGGACCTGTCACTTTGTCGTCGCAGACAGGTTGGTGGTCTATTTGTCTTACACCACCTCCTTTCTGGTCTTGCACCCTCTGCTTTGTCCCCTTCCCCTCTCCACAACACGCCCCCCCCCCATGTTTCTGCTGAGCACACGCGGTCCACCATTAATCCCCGTCTGGTGAAACTCCCAGAATGCCGGATCACTGCTCAGTTCCACTCATTTGTTCCTCTTTCTTCCCACTTGTGGAACCAACTACCACATCCTCTTCAATCTCATCATTCCCTCCAAGTCTTCAAACAGCCGTTCAACACCATCTCATATCATCCCCCATCGAAAACCGTGATCTTTTCTTCCCTTGCTAACACCCACACTCCACCACACTCCACCCCACCCTCATCCCTCCTCCTTCCAAATTCCCGATTTCCCTCCTCAGAGTTTCCTTCTGGTATCCATCTTGTCCAACACATGCATCCTCTTCTCCACTTCATTTCTCCCCACATCCATTGCTTGTCCATCCAAGTCTGCCTCGATACTGGCCTTCAACTCTGCTGTTGGTGTCCCCCCACCCCCTTTCTCAACTGTTGATTTTGTCCTGTTGTGTCCTTATCCGTCCAGTGTTCTTGTACCAGCTTTTTCATGAGCCTCGACTTTGTAAAATGCAAACAAACAACCAAATGTGAACCACAGGCAGTAGCATGCAAGCTGAAACTGATAATCTCAATTTATTTGGCTCTCAACACCGGGCGAAACATGAGTGATGATAAGATCAAGATCACGTGTTTTGGGTCATGGGCAAATTCTCCAGAAATAGAAGTTGGAGACAAGACCCTGAAAAATGTGAAATTATTTCCATATTTGGCATTGTGATTTGTGGTGAGGAGGGAAACAAGGTACACATTGGAAAAGCATGTTCACCTTTCGGGAATCTGAACAAGTTCTGGATCAATCAAACAATCTCTCTTACACGAAAGAGAAGACAAGCTGATATATTGGTAGTTGGCCTCCTTTCTAAAATCGCCCAAATGAGGTGAGAACTCACTGGGTTCCTGCATTTAATACGTTCACATCACCTTCAATCTCGAAACAACATCCCGACAAATACACCCTTCATTCTTATTCGTGTTTCCCATTTCTGCCTCACACTGCTTTTTGCTCCAGCCCTCAATCAACAACCAATTCGTGATCTTTCCGTAACAAGTGGAAGAATCTTCACCGACTGACATCACCTGAATTCACCTGTAACATGTGAAAGTATCTTCAACCACTGATGTTGCCTGACTTCACCTGCAACATGTGTAAGTCTGTTCACCTTCTGTCCTTACCTGAATTCACCTGCACCATGTGGAGCTGTCTTCACTCAATGACATAACCTGAACTCACCTCTAACATGTGGAAGTATCTTCACCCCCTGATGTCACCTGATTTCAACGCTGCACGAGGTTTCACCGATCCTTGTTACATTAACTTTGAGCTTGACTGATGAATTGCTATCAATGTGTACCAAGGTCGAGAAGGTCTCTGCGGGTGCTCAGTCTCCTTGTTATGTTCATCTTCATTCAAATCAGTTCAAATGAGACAATTCCAGTAAAACTTTCCTCATTTCCAACACATTTCCCTGTTTCCCCAAAGAAAAACCACTCTCTTCTGTGATGGTGTTTCAATGATGTCCCGCGATGACAACATCCTCATGAGGTTTTGTGGTTCAGATTTGTTTTCCCTTGATGTTCCCGTGCATGATGTTCTTGCTGTGGATGTAACTGAGCGCAGATGCCGCCTGGAAGGAAAGCACTGAATTAACGGGTCGTTATGCAAATTGGAGTTTCCAACAAATGCTGTTCATTTGAAAAATCCTGATGTTAAACCACACGGTGAACATCACGAAGAATGACGTCAATACAGGCTCAGCTCACCTGGAAAATGATGGGACGTATCTTCTCCTCTGTCATTGGTGCATGATGTTGCCGATAATCCAACAGACTACCTGTGTAGATAAGTTGCCATGAGTGAGTGACATGAATGTTAAAGTGAAATGATTAGATTTGATCACAGGTCCACACCTTCGGAACAGAAGATTGATTAAAAACATACCACCATGTACGAGTTCCAGGACCATGAACATCATCTCCTCGGTCTTGTTAATGTCATAAACTTGAACCACGTGGGGATGACAGAGTGCAGGAGAAAGAATCATCAGAAGCAAAATGCAGAAATAAAAACAAATCCACATTATGATAACTACATCTGTTGAGTGAAGAGGAGGTTCAAAGGTGACACAGTGAGGCCTTTGACTGGCTTTCCATCACATGACTGATGTAGTTTAACTGTGGAGAGCTACCCACTTCTACTCAGCATGAAGTTCCACATAAAGGGTGATCTGAACATTCCTCGTGCTGGGAACGTAGTTTGTGTACATTCAATGGATGATATCAGGGGTCCATAGATCCGGGACACCATCTATGATCATGAGTGTGAAGTATGAAGTAGTTGGGGGTAAGTGGTTATTTCAAGGAGTGAGAAGTAGTTGGGGGGAAGGTCGTTATTACTGGGAGTGTGAAGTGGTTGGGTTGAGTCGTTATTACTGGGAGTGTGAAATGGTTGGGGTAAGTCGTTATTACTGGGAGTGTAAAGTGGTTGGGGTGAGTCGTTATTACTGGGAGTGTGAAGTGGTTAGGGTGAATCATTATTACTGGGAGTGTGAAGTGGTTGGGGTGAGTCGTTATTACTGGGAGTGTGAAGTGGTTGGGGTGAGTCGTTATTACTGGGAGTGTGAAGTCGTTGGGGTGAGTCGTTATTACTGGGAGTGTAAAGTAGTTGGGGTGAGTCGTTTTTACTGGGAGTGTGAAGTGGTTGGGTAACTCATTATTACTGGGAGTGTTAAGTCGTTGGGGTGAGTCGTTATAACTGGGAGTGTGAAGTGGTTGGGGTGAGTCGTTATTACTGGGAGTGTGAAGTAGTTGGGGTAAGTCGTTATTACTGGGAGTGTGAAGTGGTTGGGGTGAGTCGTTATTACTGGGAGTGTGATGTAGTTGGGGTAAGTCGTTATTACTGGGAGTGTGAAGTAGTTGGGGTAAGTCGTTATTACTGGGAGTGTGAAGTGGTTGGGGTGAGTCGTTATTACTGGGAGTGTGAAGTGGTTGGGGTGAGTCGTTATTACTGGGAGTGTGAAGTGGTTGGGGTGAGTCGTTATTACTGGGAGTGTAAAGTAGTTGGGGTGAGTCGTTATTACTGGGAGTGTGAAGTCGTTGGGGTGAGTCGGTATTACTGGGAGTGTGAAGTGGTTGGGGTGAGTCGTGATTACTGGGAGTGTGAAGTAGTTGGGGTAAGTCGTTATTACTGGGAGTGTGAAGTGGTTGGGGTGAGTCGTTATTACTGGGAGTGTAAAGTAGTTGGGGTGAGTCGTTATTACTGGGAGTGTGAAGTCGTTGGGGTGAGTCGGTATTACTGGGAGTGTGAAGTGGTTGGGGTGAGTCGTTATTACTGGGAGTGTGAAGTAGTTGGGGTAAGTCGTTATTACTGGGAGTGTGAAGTGGTTGGGGTGAGTCGTTATTACTGGGAGTGTGAAGTAGTTGGGGTAAGTCGTTATTACTGGGAGTGTGAAGTAGTTGGGGTAACTCATTATTACTGGGAGTGTGAAGTCGTTGGGGTGAGTCGGTATTACTGGGAGTGTGAAGTGGTTGGGGTGAGTCATTATTACTGGGAGTGTGAAGTAGTTGGGGTAAGTCGTTATTACTGGGAGTGTGAAGTAGTTGGGGTAAGTCATTATTACTGGGAGTGTGAAGTGGTTGGCGTGAGTCGTTATTACTGGGAGTGTGAAGTAGTTGGGGTGAGTCGTTATTACTGGGAGTGTGAAGTCGTTGGGGTGAGTCGTTATTTCTGGGAGTGTGAAGTGGTTGGGGTGAGTCGTCATTACTGGGAGTGTAAAGTAGTTGGGGTGAGTCGTTTTTACTGGGAGTGTGAAGTGGTTGGGGTGAGTCATTATTACTGGGAGTGTGAAGTAGTTGGGGTAAGTCGTTATTACTGGGAGTGTGAAGTAGTTGGGGTAAGTCATTATTACTGGGAGTGTGAAGTCGTTGGGGTGAGTCGGTATTACTGGGAGTGTGAAGTGGTTGGGGTGAGTCGTTATTACTGGGAGTGTGAAGTAGTTGGGGTAAGTCGTTATTACTGGGAGTGTGATGTAGTTGGGGTGAGTCGTTATTACTGGGAGTGTGAAGTCGTTGGGGTGAGTCGTTATTTCTGGGAGTGTGAAGTGGTTGGGGTGAGTCGTTATTACTGGGAGTGTAAAGTAGTTGGGGTGAGTCGTTTTTACTGGGAGTGTGAAGTGGTTGGGTAACTCATTATTACTGGGAGTGTTAAGTCGTTGGGGTGAGTCGTTATAACTGGGAGTGTGAAGTGGTTGGGGTGAGTCGTTATTACTGGGAGTGTGAAGTAGTTGGGGTAAGTCGTTATTACTGGGAGTGTGAAGTGGTTGGGGTGAGTCGTTATTACTGGGAGTGTGATGTAGATGGGGTAAGTCGTTATTACTGGGAGTGTGAAGTAGTTGGGGTAAGTCGTTATTATTGGGAGTGTGAAGTGGTTGGGGTGAGTCGTTATTACTGGGAGTGTGAATTGGTTGGGGTGAGTCGTTATTACTGGGAGTGTGAAGTGGTTGGGGTGAGTCGTTATTACTGGGAGTGTAAAGTAGTTGGGGTGAGTCGTTATTACTGGGAGTGTGAAGTCGTTGGGGTGAGTCGGTATTACTGGGAGTGTGAAGTGGTTGGGGTGAGTCGTTATTACTGGGAGTGTGAAGTAGTTGGGGTAAGTCGTTATTACTGGGAGTGTGAAGTGGTTGGGGTGAGTCGTTATTACTGGGAGTGTGAAGTAGTTGGGGTAACTCATTATTACTGGGAGTGTGAAGTCGTTGGGGTGAGTCGGTATTACTGGGAGTGTGAAGTGGTTGGGGTGAGTCATTATTACTGGGAGTGTGAAGTAGTTGGGGTAAGTCGTTATTACTGGGAGTGTGAAGTAGTTGGGGTAAGTCATTATTACTGGGAGTGTGAAGTGGTTGGGGTGAGTCATTATTACTGGGAGTGTGAAGTAGTTGGGGTAAGTCGTTATTACTGGGAGTGTGAAGTGGTTGGGGTGAGTCGTTATAACTGGGAGTGTGAAGTAGTTGGGGTAAGTCGTTATTACTGGGAGTGTGAAGTAGTTGGGGTAAGTCGTTATTACTGGGAGTGTGAAGTGGTTGGCGTGAGTCGTTATTACTGGGAGTGTGAAGTAGTTGGGGTAAGTCGTTATTACTGGGAGTGTGATGTAGTTGGGGTGAGTCGTTATTACTGGGAGTGTGAAGTCGTTGGGGTGAGTCGTTATTTCTGGGAGTGTGAAGTGGTTGGGGTGAGTCGTTATTACTGGGAGTGTAAAGTAGTTGGGGTGTTGCGTTTTTACTGTGAGTGTGAAGTGGTTGGGTAACTCATTATTACTGGGAGTGTTAAGTCGTTGGGGTGAGTCGGTATTACTGGGAGTGTGAAGTAGTTGAGGTAACTCGTTATTACTGGGAGTGCGAAGTCGTTGGGGTGAGTCGGCATTACTGGGAGTGTGAAGTGGTTGGGGTGAGTCGTTATTACTGGGAGTGTGAAGTAGTTGGGGTAAGTCGTTATTACTGGGAGCGTGAAGTGGTTGGGGTGAGTCGTTATTACTGGGAGTGTGAAGTGGTTGGGGTGAGTCGTTATTACTGGGAGTGTGAAGTAGTTGGGGTAAGTGGTTATTACTGGGAGTGTGATGTAGTTGGGGTAAGTTGTTATTACTGGGAGTGTGAAGTAGTTGGGGTAAGTCATTATTACTGGGAGTGTGAAGTGGTTGGGGTGAGTCGTTATTACTGGGAGTGTGAAGTAGTTGGGGTAAGTCATTATTACTGGGAGTGTGATGTAGTTGGGGTGAGTCGTTATTTCTGGGAGTGTGAAGTGGTTGGGGTGAGTTGTTATTACTGGGAGTGTGAAGTGGTTGGGGTAAGTCGTTATTTCTCGGAGTGTGAAGTGGTTGGGGTAAGTCGTTATTACTGGGAGTGTGAAGTGGTTGGGGTAAGTCGGTATTTCTGGGAGTGTGAAGTGGTTGGGGTGAGTCGTTATTACTGGGAGTGTGAAGTGGTTGGGGTGAGTCGTTATTACTGGGAGTGTGAAGTGGTTGGGGTAAGTCGTTATTAATGGGAGTGTGAAGTAGTTGGGGTGAGTCGGTATTACTGGGAGTGTGAAGTCGTTGGGGTGAGTCGTTATTTCTGGGAGTGTGAAGTGGTTTGGGTAAGTCGTTATTACTGGGAGTGTGAAGTGGTTGGGGTAAGTCAGTATTTCTGGGAGTGTGAAGTGGTTGGGGTGAGTCGTTATTTCTGGGAGTGTGAAGTGGGTGGGGGAAGGCGGTATTACTGGGAGTGTGAAGTAGTTGGGGTGAGTCGGTATTACTGGGAGTGTGGAGTCGGTGGGGTGAGTCGTTATTTCTGGGAGTGTGAAGTGGTTGGGGTGAGTCGTTATTACTGAGAGTGTGAAGTGGTTGGGGTGAGTCGTTATTACTGGGTGTGTGAAGTCGTTGGGGTGAGTCGTTATTTCTGGGAGTGTGAAGTGGTTGGGGTGAGACGTTATTACTGAGAGTGTGAAGTTGTTGGGGTAAGTCGATATTTCTGTGAGTGTGAAGTGGTTGGGGTAAGTCGGTATTTCTGGGAGTGTGAAGTCGTTGGGGTAAGTCGTTATTTCTGGGAGTGTGAAGTGGTTGGGGTAAGTCGGTATTACTGGGAGTGTGAAGTGGTTGGGGTAAGTCGTTATTACTGGGAGTGTGAAGTGGTTGGGGTAAGTCGTTATTTTGGGGAGTGTGAAGTGGTTGGGGTAAGTCGTTATTACTGGGAGTGTGAAGTGGTTGGGGTAAGTCGGTATTTCTGGGAGTGTGAAGTGGTTGGGGTAAGTCGTTATTACTGGGAGTGTGAAGTGGTTGGGGTAAGTCGTTATTACTGGGAGTGTGAAGTGGTTGGGTAAGTCGTTATTACTGGGAGTGTGAAGTGGTTGGGATAAGTCGTTATTTCTGGGAGTGTGAAGTGGTTGGGGTAAGTCGTTATTACTGGGAGTGTGAAGTGTTTGGGGTAAGTCGGTATTTCTGGGACTGTGAAGTAGTTGGGCAACTCATTATTCCATCTCGTTTCTGACAATGATCGATTTTCTGAACCAAGCATTATCTTCCACTCATTATATCGGGAAATAAAAGGCACAATCTCGTGATTCCCCATCTTAGTTTCACCATTAAAAGAACACAATTTAATTTTTTATATACAGAGTCAAGGCTCATGGAAGAGCGAGAACACTGAACAGATCAGGAGACAACAGAACAAAAGGAACGAGAGAGACAGAGACAGACACACTAATAGTGGGGTTGAAAAACAAAATAGGGGTTGATTGGGACAAGCAATGGGTGTGGGGAGGACACATGGTGTGGACAAGATGGACCCAGAAACATACTCTCAGTGCGGAAAAACTGGGAGTACAAATTGTCATGTTTTTGGATGAGGGAGGGGGGGGGGCTTATCTGAAATGGTGATCACAACTGTCTTGAAGAGTTGGAGGGAAGAATAAGATTGGGGAGAA
This sequence comes from Eptatretus burgeri, assembly GCF_056783735.1. Classification (NCBI taxonomy): domain Eukaryota; kingdom Metazoa; phylum Chordata; class Myxini; order Myxiniformes; family Myxinidae; genus Eptatretus; species Eptatretus burgeri. The sequence goes on along the minus strand of NC_140963.1, from coordinate 127,941,759 downwards.
TGTGGTATTTGGTTGCATAGGTGGGAGAAAGAGGAACGAATGAGTCGAGGTGAGCAGTGATCCTGAATTTTGGAAGTTTCACAAGAAGGGTATTGATGGTGGACCTTGCGTGCCCAGCAGAGACCTCGGGTGGAGGGGGGAAAGGCCGGGGAAGCACGGAAAGAGCAGAGGTTGCAAGACCAGACCAGAAAAGATCGGCCGGAGAGATAGAGAGACCACCGACCTGTCTGTGACAGGAAAGTGATCGGCCCACAAAGAAGATTCCAATGATCCTGAAGGTCTTGGTTTCCACGGCGTTGACCTGAGTAAGGTGTGAGGTCGGGGAGCCAACCCACAGGAGAGAGTATGTGCGCCATCAAGCTGCAGATGAATAGTCTTGTCGTTTAATAGGAGTTCAGGTGTACCAAGGAAGGACTTTGTGTGATGCAGGATGCCCAGTCGGTGGCTGGCCTTGGAGACCAACTTTGGAATGTGCTTTGCCCAAGAAAGATCATGGCTGATTGTGAGACCCAGGAGTTTGAATGATTGAACTTCCTCAAGAGGATTGTTAAGAAGGTTGATGTAGGGGTTCACCAGACGGTCCTTTCGGAAGTTCTGTGGATGCACCCTGCTGCCAATGCCGCACATTGAAAGACCGTTTGGCCCATTGTATCCCAGCTGTATCCGTGTCCCAACATGTCACCGATAGGTATTGTGAATGAAAGAATTAACCCCATGCAGGTAATCTGACCACACCACGAGCACAAGACCACGCCACTACTTTTAAGAAAGATTTCCAGGGTCCTCAACCCATCCATATTCAAATGAAGGAAAACAAGCCTTATCAGTGAATAACAGTGATAATACAAACAAAGCATCATGATTTAACATCATCACGATGAAAGAACAATTTATCATTTTAAATGAAATGCTCACTTATTGATGTTTCGATGATGTAAGGAAGAAATGATGGAGGCTTCTTTTGAAAACTGCAACGAGAGAGAGAGAAGAGAGAGAGGGAGAGACAGAGAGAAGAGAAAGAGAGAAAGAGAAGACTTTACCACATTTACACTCATTTACATGAACTTCACTTGTAGGAAACTTTAAGGGAGCTAATTGAGATTAAATGAATGAATTTACAGGTGCAGGTGTCGGTACAGGTAGAGGAAAACCTTTTCATGTTCACCTTTATGAACCCTGACCACAACCCTGAAAGGACGACACCTTTCCGTACCTCATCAGCACACAAGGTGTTCCTCGCTTTGTAAACTGCTCCCTGACCTCCTTCACCGAGCTTTTTGATGACGTCATACTTCTCGATCTGAACAACAATAAAAATTGAGAAAACGTCATGTTTCATTCGAAGATCAGAGAAAGAATACGTCAAGATCTTTAAACTAGATGTTTCTCAGTATCGTTATTTCACCTTACCAGTCAAGTTACTTCATCACAAACCTCACAACGAAAATTTACAAATAAAAGGTGAGGATCTGATCACATCTCGGACATCAACTGCAGGGGACATGATATTGATTGGTGGAATAAAGTGGGTTTTTAACCTCAACCAATACGTCCCTTCTTCATGACAAAAAATAGGACCGCTTGTCCCGAAGCTCACCTGAATCAGGAGCAACAGGCACTCAAATGCCCTGCAGACCCCCTCAGACACCCATTATTTCAATGTTGTGAACAAACATTGGTACATCATGGGTGATGAAGGTTGTGGTCAAGTTTCATCGAAATTGTGTGGGTAGTTTCGGAGAAACCCCCCAACCCTCAAAGACCCCATTAACGAGCCACACGTTTCATCAAAATCGAATGTTTGGTTCAAACGATAATGACCGAAGTGTTTACGAATTGACGAACTCAATGACACTCACTCACGCACTCACAGACACTGCTGAATCGCATATGCTCACCGGTCTAAAGTGCAGGTGATCTTTTAAAGAGATAACTCTTAACATCTCGCTAACCTGGAGAGGGGCATCAGGAGGCAATGAAGATGAGGAACTGTGTTCCAAGCTCTGTTCTGGAGACCGTGGAGGTGAGAAATTTCGCTCCCACCTCGACTCCACATGTGATTGAGATGAGATCAATTGTTGGACCACCTTAATTCCACCCATGTGTAGGGAATATTCCACCCGTGATGGAGATGTAGGTTTGTTGGACCACCAAGATTCCACCCATGATGGAGATGAGGGTTTGTTGGACGTCCTTGATTCCTCCTGTGATGGAGATGTAGGTTTGTTGGACCACCAAGATGGATGTAGGTTATTCCCCTGATACTGATGGGGAATTGTCAGCCAAAATCGCATACAGACGTAATAGAGATGAGGGATTGTTAGACCACCTTAATTCATCCCGTGATGGAGATGAGGGCGTGTTGGACGCCCTTGATTCCACCTGAGATGGAGATGAGGAATTGCAAGACAACCTCACACATAGACGTGATGGAGATGAGGTATTGTTGGACCACCAAGATTCCACCCGTGATGGAGATGGGGGGTTTTTCGACCACCTCAATTCCTCCCGTGATGGAGATGGGAGATTGTTGGACCACCAAGATTCCACTCGTGATGGAGATGAGGGTTTGTTCGACCACCAAGATTCCACCCGTGATGGAGATGTAGGTTTGTTGGACCACCAAGATTCCACCCGTGATGGAGATGTAGGTTTGTTGGACCACCAAGATTCCACCCGTGATGGAGATGAGGGTTTGTTGGATGCCCTTGATTCCTCCTGTGATGGAGATGTGGGTTTGTTGGACCACCAATATGGATGTAGGTTATTCCGATGATACTGATGGGGAATTGTCAGCCAACATCGCATGCAGACGTAATAGAGATGAGGGATTGTTAGACCACCTCAACTCCATCCTGTGATGGAGATGAGGGTGTGTTGGACGCCCTTGATTGCACCTGAGATGGAGATGAGGAATTGCAAGATAACCTCACACATCGACGTGATTGAGATGAAGTATTGTTGGACCACCAAGATTCCACCTGGGATAGAGATGAGGGTTTGTTAGACCACCTCAACTCCTTCCGTCATGGAGATGGGGAATTGTCAGCCAACATCGCATAAAGACGTGATAGAGATGAGGGATTGTTGGACCACCTCAATTCCTCTCGTGATGGAGATGAGGGATTGTTGGACCACCTCAATTCCTCCCATGATGGCGACGGGGAATTGTCAGCCAACATCGGAAATAGACGTTATAGAGATGGGAGATTATTGGACGACCTCAATTCCTCCCGTGATGGAGATGGGGGATTGTTGGACCACCTCAATTCCTCCTGTGATGGAGATGGGGGATTGTTGGAATACCTCAATTCCTCCTGTGATGGAGATGAGGGTTTGTTGGATGCCCTTGGTTCCACCCGAGATGGAGATGAGGAATTGCTTGACAACCTCACACATAGATGTGATGGAGATGAGGTATTATTGGACGACCAAGATTCCACCCGTGATAGAGATGAGGGTTTGTTAGACCACCTCAACTCCTTCCGTGATGGAGATGGGGAATTGTCAGCCAACATCGTATATAGACGTGATAGAGATGGGGGATTATTGGACGACCTTGATTCCACCCGTGATGGAGATGGGGGATTGTTTGACGACCTTGATTCCACCTGTGATGGAGATGGGGGGTTGTTCGACCACCTCAATTCCTCCCGTGATGGAGATGGGGGATTGTTCGACCACCTCAAAGTCCTCCCGTGATGGAGATGGGGGATTGTTGGACCACCACGATTCCACCCGTGATGGAGATGTAGGTTTGTTGGACCACCAAGATTCCACCCGTAATGGAGATGAGGGTTTGTTCGACCACCAAGATTCCTCCCGTGATGGAGATGGGGGATTGTTGGACCACCTCAATTCCTCCTGTGATGGAGATGAGGGTTTGTTGGACGCCCTTGGTTCCACCCGAGATGGAGATGAGGAATTGCAAGACAACCTCACACATAGACGTGATGGAGATGAGGTATTGTTGGACCACCAAGATTCCACCCGTGATAGAAATGAGGGTTTGTTAGACCACCTCAACTCCTTCCGTGATGGAGATGGGGGAATTGTCAGCCAACATCGCATATCGACGTGACAGAGATGAGGGATTGTTGGACCACCTCAATTCCTCCCGTGATGGAGACGGGGAATTGTCAGCCAAAATCGCATATGGACGTGATAGAGATGGGGGATTATTGGACGACCTCAATTCCTCCCATGATGGAGATGGGGGATTGTTGGACGCACTTGATTCCACCCGTGATGTAGATGGGGGATTGTTGGACGCCCTTGATTCCACCTGTGATGGAGATGGGGGGATTGTTCGACCACCTCAAAGTCCTCCCGTGATGGAGATGGGGGATTGTTGGACCACCACGATTCCACCCGTGATGGAGATGGGGGATTGTTGGACCACCACGATTCCACCCGTGATGGAGATGTAGGTTTGTTCGACCACCAAGATTCCACCCGTGATGGAGATGTAGGTTTGTTGGACGCCTTTGATTCCACCTGTGATGGAGATGAGGAATTGTAAGACAACCTCACGCATAGACGTGAAGGAGATGAGGCATTGTTGGACCACCAAAACTCCACCCGTGATGGAGATGTAGGTTTGTTGGACCACCAAGATTCCACCCGTGATGGAGATGTAGGTTTGATGGACCACCAAGATTCCACCCGTGATGGAGATGAGGGTTTGTTCGACCACCAAGATTCCACCTGTGATGGAGATGTGGGTTTGTTGGACCACCAAGATTCCACCCGTGATGGAGATGAGGGTTTGTTGGATGCCCTTGATTCCTCCTGTGATGGAGATGTAGGTTTGTTGGACCACCAAGATGGATGTAGGTTATTCCCCTGAGACTGATGGGGAATTGTTAGCCAACATCGCATACAGACGTAATAGAGATGAGGGATTGTTAGACCACCTCAACTCCTCCCGGGATGGAGATGAGGATGTGTTGGATGCCCTTGATTCCACCTGAGATGGAGATGAGGAATTGCAAGACAACCTCACACATAGATGTGATGGATATGAGGTATTGTTGGACCACCAAGATTCCACCCGTGATCGCGATGAGGGATTGTTAGACCACGGCAATTCCTCCCGTGATGGAGATGAGGGTTTGTTGGATGCCCTTGGTTCCACCCGAGATGGAGATGAGCAATTGCAAGACAACCTCACACAGAGACGTGATGGAGATGAGGTATTGTTGGACCACCAAGATTCCACCCGTGATAGAGATGAGGGTTTGTTAGACCACCTCAACTCCTTCCGTCATGGAGATGGGGAATTGTCAGCCAACATCGCGTAAAGACGTGATAGAGATGAGGGATTGTTGGACCACCTCAATTCCTCTCGTGATGAAGATGAGGGATTGTTGGACGACCTCAATTCCTCCCGTGATGGAGATGGGGGATTGTTGGACCACCTCAATTCCTCCCGTGATGGAGATGGGGGATTGTTGGACCACCTCAATTCCTCCTGTGATGGAGATGGGGGATTGTTGGACGCCCTTGATTCCACCTGTGACGGAGATGGGGGGTTGTTCGACCACCTCAATTCCTCCCGTGATGGAGATGGGGGATTGTTGGACCACCTCAATTCTTCCCGTGATGGAGATGAGGGTTTGTTGGATGCCCTTGATTCCACCCGTGATGGAGATGGGGGATTGTTGGACCACCAAGATTCCACCCATGATAGAAATGAGGGTTTGTTAGACCACCTCAACTCCTTCCGTGATGGAGATGGGGGAATTGTCAGCCAACATCGCATATCGATGTGATAGTGATGAGGGATTGTTGGACCACCTCAATTCCTCCCGTGATGGAGACGGGGAATTGTCAGCCAACATCGCATTTGGACGTGATAGAGATGGGGGATTATTGGACGACCTTGATTCCACCTGTGATGGAGATGGGGGGATTGTTCGACCACCTCAATTCCTCCCGTGATGGAGATGGGGGATTGTTGGACCACCTCAATTCCTCCTGTGATGGAGATGAGGGTTTGTTGGATGCCCTTGATTCCACCCGTGATGAATATGAGGAATTGTAAGACAACCTCACGCATAGACGTGATGGAGATGAGGCATTGTTGGAATAACCAAGATTCAACCCATGACGGAGATGTGGGATTGTTGGACCACATCAATTCCTCCTGTGATGGAGATGTGGGGTTGTTGGACGCCCTTGATTCCACCCGTGATGGAGACGAGGAATTGTAAGACAACCTCACGCATAGACGTGATGGAGATGTAGGTTTGTTGGACCAGCAAGATTACACCCATGATGGAGATGAGGGTTTGTTGGACCACCAAGATTCCACTCGTGATGGAGATGTGGGTTTGTTTGACCACCAAGATTCCACCCGTGATGGAGATGTAGGTTTGTTGGACCACCAAGATTCCATCCATGATGGAGATGAGGGTTTGTTGGACGTCCTTGATTCCTCCTGTGATGGAGATGTAGGTTTGTTGGACCACCAAGATGGATGTCGGTTATTCCCCTGATACTGATGGGGAATTGTCAGCCAACATCGCATACAGACGTAATAGAGATGAGGGATTGTTAGACCACCTCAATTCCTCCCGTGATGGAGATGAGGGCGTGTTGGACGCCCTTGATTCCACCTGAGATGGAGATGAGGAATTGCAAGACAACCTCACACATAGACGTGATGGAGATGAGGTATTGTTGGACCACCAAGATTCCACTTGTGATGGAGATGGGGGGTTGTTCGACCACCTCAATTCCTCTCGCGATGGAGATGAGGGTGTGTTGGACGCCCTTGATTCCACCTGAGATGGAGATGAGGAATTGCAAGACAACCTCACACATAGATGTGATGGATATGAGGTATTGTTGGACAACCAAGATTCCACCCGTGATCGCGATGAGGGATTGTTAGACCACGGCAATTCCTCCCGTGATGGAGATGAGGGTTTGTTGGATGCCCTCGGTTCCACCCGAGATGGAGATGAGCAATTGCAAGACAACCTCACACAGAGACGTGATGGAGATGAGGTATTATTGGACGACCAAGATTCCACCCGTGATAGAGATGAGGGTTTGTTTGACCACCTCAACTCCTTCTGTGATGGAGATGGGGAATTATTGTCAGCCAACATCGCATTTAGACGTGATAGAGATGAGGGATTGTTGGACCACCTCAATGCCTCCCATGATGGAGATGGGGAATTGTCAGCCAACATCGTATATAGACGTGATAGAGATGGGGGATTATTGGACGACCTTGATTCCACCCGTGATGGAGATGGGGGATTGTTGGACGACCTTGATTCCACCTGTGATGCAGATCGGGGGTTGTTCGACCACCTCAATTCCTCCCGTGATGGAGATGGGGGATTGTTGGACCACCTCAATTCTTCCCGTGATGGAGATGAGGGTTTGTTGGACGCCCTTGGTTCCACCCGAGATGGAGATGAGGAATTGCAAGACAACCTCACACATAGACGTGATGGAGAAGAGGTATTGTTGGACCACCAAGATTCCACCCGTGATAGAAATGAGGGTTTGTTAGACCACCTCAACTCCTTCCGTGATGGAGATGGGGGAATTGTCAGCCAACATCGCATATCGACGTGACAGAGATGAGGGATTGTTGGACCACCTCAATTCCTCCCGTGATGGAGACGGGGAATTGTCAGCCAACATCGCATATGGACGTGATAGAGATGGGGGATTATTGGACGACCTCAATTCCTCCCATGATGGAGATGGGGGATTGTTGGACGCACTTGATTCCACCCGTGATGTAGATGGGGGATTGTTGGACGCCCTTGATTCCACCTGTGATGGAGATGGGGGGATTGTTCGACCACCTCAAAGTCCTCCCGTGATGGAGATGGGGGATTGTTGGACCACCACGATTCCACCCGTGATGGAGATGTAGGTTTCTTGGACCACCAAGATTCCACCTGCAATGGAGATGAGGGTTTGTTCGACCACCAAGATTCCACCCGTGATGGAGATGTAGGTTTGTTGGACGCCTTTGATTCCACCTGTGATGGAGATGAGGAATTGTAAGACAACCTCAGGCATAGACGTGAAGGAGATGAGGCATTGTTGGACCACCAAAATTCCACCCGTGATGGAGATGTAGGTTTGTTGGACCACCAAGATTCCACCCGTGATGGAGATGTAGGTTTGTTGGACCACCAAGATTCCACCCGTGATGGAGATGAGGGTTTGTTGGATGCCCTTGATTCCTCCTGTGATGGAGATGTAGGTTTGTTGGACCACCAAAATGGATGGAGGTTATTCCCCTGATACTGATGGGGAATTGTCAGCCAACATCGCATGCAGACGTAATCGAGATGAGGGATTGTTAGACCACCTCCACTCCTCCCGTGATGGAGATGAGGGTGTGTTGGATGCCCTTGATTCCACCTGAGATGGAGATGAGGAATTGCAAGACAACCTCACACATAGATGTGATGGATATGAGGTATTGTTGGACCACCAAGATTCCACCCGTGATCGCGATGAGGGATTGTTAGACCACGGCAATTCCTCCCGTGATGGAGATGAGGGTTTGTTGGATGCCCTTGGTTCCACCCGAGATGGAGATGAGCAATTACAAGACAACCTCACACAGAGACGTGATGGAGATGAGGTATTGTTGGACCACCAAGATTCCACCCGTGATAGAGATGAGGGTTTGTTAGACCACCTCAACTCCGTCCGTTATGGAGATGGGGAATTGTCAGCCGACATCGCGTAAAGACGTGATAGAGATGAGGGATTGTTGGACCACCTCAATTCCTCTCGTGATGAAGATGAGGGATTGTTGGACGACCTCAATTCCTCCCGTGTTGGAGATGGGGGATTGTTGGACCACCTCAATTCCTCCTGTGATGGAGATGGGGGATTGTTGGACCACCTCAATTCCTCCTGTAATGGAGATGGGGGATTGTTGGACGCCCTTGATTCCACCTGTGACGGAGATGGGGGGTTGTTCGACCACCTCAATTCCTCCCGTGATGGAGATGGGGGATTGTTGGACCACCTCAATTCTTCCCGTGATGGAGATGAGGGTTTGTTGGATGCCCTTGATTCCACCCGTGATGGAGATGGGGGATTGTTGGACGCCCTTGATTTCAGCTGTGATGCAGATCGGGGGTTGTTGCACCACCTCAATACCTCCCCTGATGGAGATGGGGGATTGTTGGACCACCTCAATTCCTCCTGTGATGCAGATGAGGGTTTGTTGGACGCCCTTGGTTCCACCCGAGATGAGGATGAGGAATTGCAAGACAACCTCACACATAGAAAGATGGAGATGAGGTATTGTTGGACCACCAAGATTCCACCCATGATAGAAATGAGGGTTTGTTAGACCACCTCAACTCCTTCCGTGATGGAGATGGGGGAATTGTCAGCCAACATCGCATATCGACGTGATAGAGATGGGGGATTATTGGACGACCTTGATTCCACCTGTGATGGAGATGGGGGGATTGTTGGACCACCTCAATTCCTCCTGTGATGGAGATGAGGGTTTGTTGGACGCCCTTGATTCCACCCGTGATGAATATGAGGAATTGTAAGACAACCTCACGCATAGACGTGATGGAGATGAGGCATTGTTGGAATAACCAAGATTCAACCCATGACGGAGATGTGGGATTGTTGGACCACATCAATTCCTCCTGTGATGGAGATGTGGGGTTGTTGGACGCCCTTGATTCCACCCGTGATGGAGACGAGGAATTGTAAGACAACCTCACGCATAGATGTGATGGAGATGAGGCATGTTGGACCACCAAGATTCCACCCGTGATGGAGATGTAGGTTTGTTGGACCACCAAGATTCCACCCATGATGGAGATGAGGGTTTGTTGGACCACTAAGATTCCACCCGTGATGGAGATGTAGGTTTGTTGGACCACCAAGATTCCATCCATGATGGAGATGAGGGTTTGTTGGACGTCCTTGATTCCTCCTGTGATGGAGATGTAGGTTTGTTGGACCACCAAGATGGATGTAAGTTATTCCGCTGATACTGATGGGGAATTGTCAGCCAACATCGCATGCAGACGTAATAGAGATGAGGGATTGTTAGACCACCTCAACTCCTCCCGTGATGGAGATGAGGGTGTGTTGGACGCCCTTGATTCCACCTGAGATGGAGATGAGGAATTGCAAGATAACCTCACACATAGACGTGATGGAGATGAGGTATTGTTGGCCCACCAAGATTCCACCCGGGATAGAGATGATGGTTTGTGTAATCACCTCAACTCCTTCCGTCATGGAGATGGGGAATTGTCAGCCAACATCGCATAAAGACTTGATAGAGATGAGGGATTGTTGGACCACCTCAATTCCTCTCGTGATGGAGATGGGGGATTGTTGGACCACCTCAATTCCTCCCATGATGGCGACGGGGAATTGTCACCCAACATCGTTTTTTGACGTGATAGAGATGGGAGATTATTGGACGACCTCAATTCCTCCCGTGATGGAGATGGGGGATTGTTGGACCACCAAGATTCCACTCGTGATGGAGATGTTGGTTTGTTGGACCACCAAGATTCCACCCGTGATGGAGATGAGGGTTTGTTCGACCACCAAGATTCCACCTGTGATGGAGATGTAGGTTTGTTGGACGCCCTTGATTCCACCTGTGATCGAGATGAGGGATTGTAAGACAACCTCATGCATAGACGTGATGGAGATGAGGCATTGTTGGACCACCAAGATTCCACCCGTGATGGAGTTGTAGGTTTGTTGGACCACCAAGATTCCACCCGTGATGGAGATCTAGGTTTGATCGACCACCAAGATTCCACCCGTGATGGAGATGTAGGTTTGTTGGACCACCAAGATGGATGTAGGTTATTCCCCTGATACTGATGGGGAATTGTCAGCCAACATCACATACAGACGTAATAGAGATGAGGGATTGTTAGACCACCTCAATTCCTCCCGTGATGGAGATGAGGGTGTGTTGGACGCCCTTGATTCCACCTGAGATGGAGATGAGGAATTGCAAGACAACCTCACACATAGATGTGATGGATATGAGGTATTGTTGGACCACCAAGATTCCACCCGTGATCGTGATGAGGGATTGTTAGACCACCTCAATTCCTCCCGTGATGGAGATGGGAGATTGTTGGACCACCTCAATTCCTCTCGTGATGGAGATGAGGGTTTGTTGGACGCCCTTGATTCCACCCGTGATGAAGATGAGGAATTGCAAGACAACCTCACGCATAGACGTGATGCAGATGAGGCATTGTTGGACCACCAATATTCCACCCGTGATGGAGATGGGGGATTGTTGGACCACCAAGATTCCACCCATGATGGAGATGTCGGTTTGTTGGACGCCCTTGATTCCACCTGTGATGGAGATGGGGAATTGTAAGACAACCTCACGCATAGACGTGATTGAGATGAGGCGTTGTTGGACCACCAACATTCCACCCGTGATGGAGATGTAGGTTTATTGGACCACCAAGATTCCACCCGTGATGGAGATGTAGGTTTGTTGGACCACGAAGATGCCACCCGTGATGGAGATGAGGGTTTGCTCGACCACCAAGATTCCACCCGTGATGGAGATGTAGGTTTGTTGGACCACCAAGATTCCACCCGTGATGGAGATGTAGGTTTGTTGGACCACCAAGATTCCACCCGTGATGGAGATGAGGGTTTGTTGGATGCCCTTGATTCCTCCTGTGATGGAGATGTAGGTTTGTTGGACCACCAAGATGGATGTAAGTTATTCCGCTGATACTGATGGGGAATTGTCAGCCAACATCGCATGCAGACGTAATAGAGATGAGGGATTGTTAGACCACCTCAACTCCTCCCGTGATGGAGATGAGGGTGTGTTGGACGCCCTTGATTCCACCTGAGATGGAGATGAGGAATTGCAAGATAACCTCACACATAGACGTGATGGAGATGAGGTATTGTTGGACCACCAAGATTCCACCCGGGATAGAGATGATGGTTTGTGAGATCACCTCAACTCCTTCCGTCATGGAGATGGGGAATTGTCAGCCAACATCGCATAAAGACGTGATAGAGATGAGGGATTGTTGGACCACCTCAATTCCTCTCGTGATGGAGATGGGGGATTGTTGGACCACCTCAATTCCTCCCATGATGGCGACGGGGAATTGTCAGCCAACATCGTATATAGACGTGATAGAGATGGGAGATTATTGGACGACCTCAATTCCTCCCGTGATGGAGATGGGGGATTGTTGGACCACCAAGATTCCACCCGTGATGGAGATGTAGGTTTGTTGGACCACCAAGATTCCACCCGTGATGGAGATGAGGGTTTGTTGGATGCCCTTGATTCCTCCTGTGATGGAGATGTAGGTTTGTTGGACCACCAAAATGGATGGAGGTTATTCCCCTGATACTGATGGGGAATTGTCAGCCAACATCGCATGCAGACGTAATCGAGATGAGGGATTGTTAGACCACCTCCACTCCTCCCGTGATGGAGATGAGGGTGTGTTGGATGCCCTTGATTCCACCTGAGATGGAGATGAGGAATTGCAAGACAACCTCACACATAGATGTGATGGATATGAGGTATTGTTGGACCACCAAGATTCCACCCGTGATCGTGATGAGGGATTGTTAGACCACGGCAATTCCTCCCGTGATGGAGATGAGGGTTTGTTGGATGCCCTTGGTTCCACCCGAGATGGAGATGAGCAATTACAAGACAACCTCACACAGAGACGTGATGGAGATGAGGTATTGTTGGACCACCAAGATTCCACCCGTGATAGAGATGAGGGTTTGTTAGACCACCTCAACTCCGTCCGTCATGGAGATGGGGAATTGTCAGCCAACATCGCGTAAAGACGTGATAGAGATGAGGGATTGTTGGACCACCTCAATTCCTCTCGTGATGAAGATGAGGGATTGTTGGACGACCTCAATTCCTCCCGTGTTGGAGATGGGGGATTGTTGGACCACCTCAATTCCTCCCGTGATGGAGATGGGGGATTGTTGGACCACCTCAATTCCTCCTGTAATGGAGATGGGGGATTGTTGGACGCCCTTGATTCCACCTGTGACGGAGATGGGGGGTTGTTCGACCACCTCAATTCCTCCCGTGATGGAGATGGGGGATTGTTGGACCACCTCAATTCTTCCCGTGATGGAGATGGGGGATTGTTGGACGCCCTTGATTTCAGCTGTGATGCAGATCGGGGGTTGTTGCACCACCTCAATACCTCCCCTGATGGAGATGGGGGATTGTTGGACCACCTCAATTCCTCCTGTGATGCAGATGAGGGTTTGTTGGACGCCCTTGGTTCCACCCGAGATGAGGATGAGGAATTGCAAGACAACCTCACACATAGAAAGATGGAGATGAGGTATTGTTGGACCACCAAGATTCCACCCATGATAGAAATGAGGGTTTGTTAGACCACCTCAACTCCTTCCGTGATGGAGATGGGGGAATTGTCAGCCAACATCGCATATCGACGTGATAGAGATGGGGGATTATTGGACGACCTTGATTCCACCTGTGATGGAGATGGGGGGATTGTTGGACCACCTCAATTCCTCCTGTGATGGAGATGAGGGTTTGTTGGACGCCCTTGATTCCACCCGTGATGAATATGAGGAATTGTAAGACAACCTCACGCATAGACGTGATGGAGATGAGGCATTGTTGGAATAACCAAGATTCAACCCATGACGGAGATGTGGGATTGTTGGACCACCTCAATTCCTCTCGTGATGGAGATGAGGGTTTGTTGGACGCCCTTGATTCCACCCGTGATGGAGACGAGGAATTGTAAGACAACCTCACGCATAGATGTGATGGAGATGAGGCATGTTGGACCACCAAGATTCCACCCGTGATGGAGATGTAGGTTTGATGGACCACCAAGATTCCACCCATGATGGAGATGAGGGTTTGTTGGACCACCAAGATTCCACCCGTGATGGAGATGTAGGTTTGTTGGACCACCAAGATTCCATCCATGATGGAGATGAGGGTTTGTTGGACGTCCTTGATTCCTCCTGTGATGGAGATGTAGGTTTGTTGGACCACCAAGATGGATGTAGGTTATTCCCCTGATACTGATGGGGAATTGTCAGCCAACATCGCATACAGACGTAATAGAGATGAGGGATTGTTAGACCACCTCAATTCCTCCCGTGATGGAGATGAGGGTGTGTTGGACGCCCTTGATTCCACCTGAGATGGAGATGAGGAATTGCAAGACAACCTCACACATAGATGTGATGGATATGAGGTATTGTTGGACCACCAAGATTCCACCCGTGATCGCGATGAGGGATTGTTAGACCACCTCAATTCCTCCCGTGATGGAGATGGGAGATTGTTGGACCACCTCAATTCCTCTCGTGATGGAGATGAGGGTTTGTTGGACGCCCTTGATTCCACCCGTGATGAAGATGAGGAATTGCAAGACAACCTCACGCATAGACGTGATGCAGATGAGGCATTGTTGGACCACCAATATTCCACCCGTGATGGAGATGGGGGATTGTTGGACCACCAAGATTCCACCCATGATGGAGATGTCGGTTTGTTGGATGCCCTTGATTCCACCTGTGATGGAGATGGGGAATTGTAAGACAACCTCACGCATAGACGTGATTGAGATGAGGCGTTGTTGGACCACCAACATTCCACCCGTGATGGAGATGTAGGTTTATTGGACCACCAAGATTCCACCCGTGATGGAGATGTAGGTTTGTTGGACCACGAAGATTCCACCCGTGATGGAGATGAGGGTTTGCTCGACCACCAAGATTCCACCCGTGATGGAGATGTAGGTTTGTTGGACCACCAAGATTCCACCCGTGATGGAGATGTGGGTTTGTTGGACCACCAAGATTCCACCCGTGATGGAGATGAGGGTTTGTTGGATGCCCTTGATTCCTCCTGTGATGGAGATGCAGGTTTGTTGGACCACCAAGATGGATGTAAGTTATTCCGCTGATACTGATGGGGAATTGTCAGCCAACATCGCATGCAGACGTAATAGAGATGAGGGATTGTTAGACCACGTCAACTCCTCCCGTGATGGAGATGAGGGTGTGTTGGACGCCCTTGATTCCACCTGAGATGGAGATGAGGAATTGCAAGATAACCTCACACATAGACGTGATGGAGATGAGGTATTGTTGGACCACCAAGATTCCACCCGGGATAGAGATGATGGTTTGTGAGATCACCTCAACTCCTTCCGTCATGGAGATGGGGAATTGTCAGCCAACATCGCATAAAGACGTGATAGAGATGAGGGATTGTTGGACCACCTCAATTCCTCTCGTGATGGAGATGGGGGATTGTTGGACCACCTCAATTCCTCCCATGATGGCGACGGGGAATTGTCACCCAACATCGTTTTTTGACGTGATAGAGATGGGAGATTATTGGACGACCTCAATTCCTCCCGTGATGGAGATGGGGGATTGTTGGACCACCAAGATCCCACTCGTGATGGAGATGTTGGTTTGTTGGACCACCAAGATTCCACCCGTGATGGAGATGAGGGATTGTTCGACCACCAAGATTCCACCTGTGATGGAGATGTAGGTTTGTTGGACGCCCTTGATTCCACCTGTGATCGAGATGAGGAATTGTAAGACAACCTCATGCATAGACGTGATGGAGATGAGGCATTGTTGGACCACCAAGATTCCACCCGTGATGGAGTTGTAGGTTTGTTGGACCACCAAGATTCCACCCGTGATGGAGATCTAGGTTTGATCGACCACCAAGATTCCACCCGTGATGGAGATGAGGGTTTGTTCGACCACCAAGATTCCACCTGTGATGGAGATGTAGGTTTGTTGGACCACCAAGATGGATGTAGGTTATTCCCCTGATACTGATGGGGAATTTTCAGCCAACATCGCATACAGACGTAATAGAGATGAGGGATTGTTGGACCACCTCAATTCCTCTCGTGATGGAGATGAGGGATTGTTGGACCACCTCAATTCCTCCCATGATGGCGACGGGGAATTGTCAGCCAACATCGGAAATAGACGTTATAGAGATGGGAGATTATTGGACGACCTCAATTCCTCCCGTGATGGAGATGGGGGATTGTTGGACCACCTCAATTCCTCCTGTGATGGAGATGGGGGATTGTTGGAATACCTCAATTCCTCCTGTGATGGAGATGAGGGTTTGTTGGATGCCCTTGGTTCCACCCGAGATGGAGATGAGGAATTGCTTGACAACCTCACACATAGATGTGATGGAGATGAGGTATTATTGGACGACCAAGATTCCACCCGTGATCGAGATGAGGGTTTGTTAGACCACCTCAACTCCTTCCGTGATGGAGATGGGGAATTGTCAGCCAACATCGTATATAGACGTGATGGAGATGGGGGATTGTTGGACCACCAAGATTCCACCCATGATGGAGATGTCGGTTTGTTGGACGCCCTTGATTCCACCTGTGATGGAGATGGGGAATTGTAAGACAACCTCACGCATAGACGTGATTGAGATGAGGCGTTGTTGGACCACCAACATTCCACCCGTGATGGAGATGTAGGTTTATTGGACCACCAAGATTCCACCCGTGATGGAGATGTAGGTTTGTTGGACCACGAAGATGCCACCCGTGATGGAGATGAGGGTTTGCTCGACCACCAAGATTCCACCCGTGATGGAGATGTAGGTTTGTTGGACCACCAAGATTCCACCCGTGATGGAGATGTAGGTTTGTTGGACCACCAAGATTCCACCCGTGATGGAGATGAGGGTTTGTTGGATGCCCTTGATTCCTCCTGTGATGGAGATGTAGGTTTGTTGGACCACCAAGATGGATGTAAGTTATTCCGCTGATACTGATGGGGAATTGTCAGCCAACATCGCATGCAGACGTAATAGAGATGAGGGATTGTTAGACCACCTCAACTCCTCCCGTGATGGAGATGAGGGTGTGTTGGACGCCCTTGATTCCACCTGAGATGGAGATGAGGAATTGCAAGATAACCTCACACATAGACGTGATGGAGATGAGGTATTGTTGGACCACCAAGATTCCACCCGGGATAGAGATGATGGTTTGTGAGATCACCTCAACTCCTTCCGTCATGGAGATGGGGAATTGTCAGCCAACATCGCATAAAGACGTGATAGAGATGAGGGATTGTTGGACCACCTCAATTCCTCTCGTGATGGAGATGGGGGATTGTTGGACCACCTCAATTCCTCCCATGATGGCGACGGGGAATTGTCAGCCAACATCGTATATAGACGTGATAGAGATGGGAGATTATTGGACGACCTCAATTCCTCCCGTGATGGAGATGGGGGATTGTTGGACCACCAAGATTCCACTCGTGATGGAGATGTTGGTTTGTTGGACCACCAAGATTCCACCCGTGATGGAGATGAGGGTTTGTTCGACCACCAAGATTCCACCCGTGATGGAGATGTAGGTTTGTTGGACGCCCTTGATTCCACCTGTGATCGAGATGAGGAATTGTAAGACAACCTCATGCATCGACGTGATGGAGATGAGGCATTGTTGGACCACCAATATTCCACCCGTGATGGAGTTGTAGGTTTGTTGGACCACCAAGATTCCACCCGTGATGGAGATCTAGGTTTGATCGACCACCAAGATTCCACCCGTGATGGAGATGAGGGTTTGTTCGACCACCAAGATTCCACCTGTGATGGAGATGTAGGTTTGTTGGACCACCAAGATTCCACCCGTGATGGAGATGTAGGTTTGTTGGACCACCAAGATTTCACCCGTGATGGAGATGAGGGTTTGTTGGATGCCCTTGATTCCTCCTGTGATGGAGATGTAGGTTTGTTGGACCACCAAGATGGATGTGGGTTATTCCCCTGATACTGATGGGGAATTGTCAGCCAACATCGCATACAGACGTAATAGAGATGAGGGATTGTTCGACCACCTCAACTCCTCCCGTGATGGAGACGAGGGTGTGTTGGACGTCCTTGATTCCACCTGAGATGGAGATGAGGAATTGCAAGACGACCTCACACAAAGATGTGATGGATATGAGGTATTGTTGGACCACCAAGATTCCACCCGTGATAGAGATGAGGGTTTTTTAGACCACCTCAACTCCTTCCGTCATGGAGATGGGGAATTGTCTGCCAACATCGCATAAAGACGTGATAGAGATGAGGGATTGTTGGACCACCTCAATTCCTCTCATGATGGAGATGAGGGATTGTTGGACGACCTCAAATCCTCCCGTGATGGAGATGAGGGATTGTTGGACCACCTCAATTCCTCCCGTGATGGAGATGGGGGATTGTCAGCCAACATCGTATATAGACGTGATAGAGATGGGGGATTATTGGACGACCTCAATTCCTCCCATGATGGAGATGGGGGATTGTTGGACGCCCTTGATTCCACCCGTGATGGAGATGGGGGATTGTTGCACGCCCTTCATTCCACCTGTGACGGAGATGGGGGGTTGTTCGACCACCTCAATTCCTCCCGTGATGGAGATGGGGGATTTTTGGACCACCTCAATTCCTCCTGTGATTGAGATGAGGGTTTGTTGGACGCCCTTGATTCCACCTGTGATGAAGATGAGGAATTGTAAGACAACCTCACGCATAGACGTGATTGAGATGAGGCATTGTTGGAATAACCAAGATTCAACCCATGACGGAGATGTAGGTTTGTTGGACCACCAGGATTCCACCCATGATGGAGATGAGTGTTTGTTGGACCAGCAAGATTCCACCCGTGATGGAGATGTAGATTTGTTGGACCACCACGATTCCACCCGTGATGGAGATGTAGGTTTGTTGGACCACCAATATTCCACCCGTGATGGCGATGTCGGTTTGTTGGACCACCAAGATTCCACCCAAGATGGAGATGAGGCATTGTTGAACGCCCTTGATTCCTCCTGTGATGGAGATGTAGGTTTGTTGGACCACCAAGATGGATGTAGGTTATTCCCCTGATACTGATGGGGAATTGTGTCAGCTAACATCGCATACAGACGTAATAGAGATGAGGGATTGTTAGACCACCTCAATTCGTCCCGTGATGGAGATGAGGGTGTGTTGGACGCCCTTGATTCCACCTGAGATGGAGATGAGGAATTGCAAGACAACCTCACACATAGACGTGATGGAGATGAGGTATTGTTGGACCACCAAGATTCTATCCGTGATAGAGATGTGGGTTTGTTAGAACACGTCAACTCCTTCCGTGATGGAGATGTGGAATTGTCAGCCAACATCGCATAAAGACGTGATGGAGATGAGGGATTGTTGGACCACCTCAATTCCTCCCGTGATGGAGACGGGGAATTGTTGGCCAACATCGTATATAGACGTGATAGAGATGGGGGATCATTGGACGACCTCAATTCCTCCTTTGATGGAGATGGGGGATTGTTGGACGCCCTTGATTCCACCTGTGATGGAGATGTGGGGTTGTTGGACGCCCTTGATTCCACCTGTAATGGAGATGGGGGGTTGTTGGACGCCCTTGATTCCATCCGTGATGGAGATAAGGAATTGTAAGACAACCTCACGCATAGATGTTATGGAGATGAGGCATTGTTGGACTACCACGATTCCACCCGTGATGGAGATGTAGGTTTGTTGGACCACCAAGATTCCACCCATGATGGAGATGAGGGTTTGTTGGACCACCAAGATTCCACCCGTGATGGAGCTGAAGGTTTGTTGGACCACCAAGATTCCACCCGTGATGGAGATGTAGGTTAAGTGGACCACCAAGATTCCACCCATGATGGAGATGAGGGTTTGTTGGACACCCTTGATTCCACCTGAGATGGAGATGAGGAATTGCAAGATAACATCACACATAGACGTGATGGAGATGAGGTATTGTTGAACCACCAAGATTCCACCCGCGATAGCGATGAGGGTTTGTTAGACCACCTCAACTCCTTCCGTCATGGAGATGGGGAATTGTCAGCCAACATCGCATAAAGACGTGACAGAGATGAGGGATTATTCGACGACCTCAATTCCTCTCGTGATGGAAATGAGGGATTGTTGGACCACCTCAATTCCTCCCATGATGGCGACGGGGAATTGTCAGCCAACATCGTATAGAGACGTGATAGAGATGGGAGATTATTCGACGACCTCAATTCCTCCCGTGATGGAGATGGGGGATTGTTGGACCACCTCAATTCCTCCCATGATGGAGACGGGGAATTGTCAGCCAACATCGTATATAGACGTGATAGAGATGGGGGAATATTGGACGACCTCAATTCCTCCCATGTTGGAGATGGGGGATTGTTGGACGGCCTTGATTCCACCCGTGATGTAGATGGGGGATTGTTGGACGCCCTTGATTCCACCTGTGATGGAGATGGGGGGTTGTTCGACCACCTCAATTCCTCCCGTGATGGAGATGGGGGATTGTTGGACCACCTCAATTCTTCCCGTGATGAAGATGAGGGTTTGTTGGACGCCCTTGATTCCACCCGTGATGGAGATGGGGGATTGTTGGACGCCCTTGATTCCACCTGTGATGCAGATCGGGGGTTGTTGGACCACCTCAATTCCTCCCGTGATGGAGATGGGGGATTGTTGGACCACCTCAATTCCTCCTGTGATGGAGATGAGGGTTTGTTGGACGCCCTTGGTTCCACCCAAGATGGAGATGAGGAATTGCAAGACAACCTCACACATAGACGTGATGGAGATGAGGTATTGTTGGACCACCAAGATTCCACCCGTGATAGAAATGAGGGTTTGTTAGACCCCCTCAACTCCTTCCGTGATGGAGATGGGGGAATTGTCAGCCAACATCGCATATCGACGTGACAGAGATGAGGGATTGTTTGACCACCTCAATTCCTCCCGTGATGGAGACGGGGAATTGTCAGCCAACATCGCATATGGACGTGATAGAGATGGGGGATTATTGGACGACCTCAATTCCTCCCATGATGGAGATGGGGGATTGTTGGACGCACTTGATTCCACCCGTGATGTAGATGGGGGATTGTTGGACGCCCTTGATTCCACCTGTGATGGAGATGGGGGGGATTGTTCGACCACCTCAAAGTCCTCCCGTGATGGAGATGGGGGATTGTTGGACCACCAAGATTCCACCCGTGATAGAGATGTAGGTTTGTTGGACCACCAAGATTCCACCAGTGATGGAGATGAGGGTTTGTTCGACCACCAAGATTCCACCCGTGATGGAGATGTAGGTTTGTTGGACGCCCTTGATTCCACCTGTGATAGAGATGAGGAATTGTAAGACAACCTCACGCATAGACATGATGGAGATGAGGAATTGTTGGACCACCAAGATTCCACCCGTGATGGAGATGTTGGTTTGTTGGACCACCAAGATTCCACCCGTGATGGAGATCTAGGTTTGATGGACCACCAAGATTCCACCCGTGATGGAGATGAGGGTTTGTTGGATGCCCTTGATTCCTCTTGTGATGGAGATGTAGGTTTGTTGGACCACCAAGATGGATTTAGGTTATTCCCCTGATACTGATGGGGAATTGTCAGCCAACATCGCATACAGACATAATAGAGATGAGGGATTGTTAGACCACCTCAACTCCTCCCGTGATGGAGATGAGGGTGTGTTGGACGCCCTTGATTCCACCTGAGATGGAGATGAGGAATTGCAAGACAACCTCACACATAGACCTGATGGAGATGAGGTATTGTTGGACCACCAAGATTCCACCCGTGATAGAGATGTGGGTTTGTTAGACCACCTCAACTCCTTCCGTGATGGAGATGGGGAATTGTCAGCCAACATAGCATAAAGACGTGATAGAGATGGGGGGATCATTGGACGACCTCAATTCCTCCTATGATGGAGATGAGGGATTGTTGGACGCCCTTGATTCCACCCGTAATGGAGATGGGGGATTGTTGGACGCCCTTGATTCCACCTGTGATGGAGATGGGGGGTTGTTCGACCACCTCAATTCCTCCCGTGATGGAGATGAGGGTTTGTTGGACGCCCTTGATTCCACCTGTGATGGAGATTGGGGATTGTTGGACGCCCTTGATTCCACCTGTGATGGAGATGGGGGGGTTGTTGGACGCCCTTGATTCCATCCGTGATGGAGATAAGTAATTGTAAGACAACCTCACGCATAGATGTGATGGAGATGAGGCATTGTTGGACCACCACGATTCCACCCGTGATGGAGATGTAGGTTTGTTGGACCACCAAGATTCCACCCATGATGGAGATGAGGGTTTGTTGGACCACCAAGATTCCACCCATGATGGAGATGTAGGTTTATTGGACCACCAATATTCCACCCGTGATGGAGATGTAGGTTCGTTGGACCACCAAGATTCCACCCATGATGGAGATGAGGGTTTGTTGGATGCCCTTGATTCCTCCTGTGATGGAGATGGAGGTTTGTTGGACCACCAAGATTCCACCCATGATGGAGATGAGGGTTTGTTGGACTACCAAGATTCCACCCGTGATGGAGATGTAGGTTTGTTGGACCACCAATATTCCACCAGTGATGGAGATGTCGGTTTGTTGGACCACCAAGATTCCACCAGTGATGGAGATGTAGGTTTGTTGGACCACCAAGATTCCACCTGTGATGGAGATGTAGGTTTGTTGGACCACAAAGATTCCACCCGTGATGGAGATGTAGGTTTGTTTGACCACCAAGATTCCACCCATGATGGAGATGAGGGTTTGTTGGACGCCCATGATTCCTCCTGTGATGGAGATGTAGGTTTGTTGGACCACCAAGATTCCACCCATGATGGAGATGAGGGTTTGTTGGACCACCAACATTCCACCCGTGATGGAGATGAGGGTTTGTTGGACCACCAAGATTCCACCCGTGATGGAGATGTGGGTTTGTTGGACCACCATTATTCCACCCGTGATGGAGATGTAGGTTTGTTGGACCACCAAGATTCCACCCATGATGGAGATGTAGGTTTGTTGGACCACCAAGATTCCACCCGTGATGGAGATGTAGGTTTGTTGGACCACCAAGATTCCACCCGTGATGGAGATGAGGGTTTGTTGGACCACCAAGATTCCACCCATGATGGAGATGAGGGTTTGTTGGACCACCAAGATTCCACCTGTGATGGAGATGTGGGTTTGTTGGACCACCAATATTCCACCCGTGATGGAGATGTAGGTTTGTTGGACCACCAAGATTCCACCCATGATGGAGATGTAGGTTTGTTGGACCACCAAGATTCCACTCGTGATGGAGATGTAGGTTTGTTGGACCACCAAGATTCCACCCGTGATGGAGATGAGGGTTTGTTGGACCACCAAGATTCCACCCATGATGGAGATGAGGGTTTGTTGGACCACCAAGATTCCACCAGTGATGGAGATGTGGGTTTGTTGGACCACGAAGATTCCACCCGTGATGGAGATGTAGGTTTGTTGGACCACCAATATTCCACCCGTGATGGAGATGTAGGTTTGTTGGACCACCAAGATTCCACCCATGATGGAGATGTAGGTTTGTTGGACCACCAAGATTCCACCCGTGATGGAGATGTAGGTTTGTTGGACCACCAAGATTCCACCCGTGATGGAGATGAGGGTTTGTTGGACCACCAAGATTCCACCCATGATGGAGATGAGGGTTTGTTGGACCACCAAGATTCCACCCGTGATTGAGATGTAGGTTTGTTGGACCACCAATATTCCACCCGTGATGGAGATGTAGATTTGTTGGACCACCAAGATTCCACCCATGATGGAGATGTCGGTTTGTTGGACCACCAAGATTCTACCTGTGATGGAGATGAGGGTTTGTTGGACCACCAAGATTTCACCCATGATGGAGATGAGGGTTTGTTGGACCACCAAGATTCCACCCGTGATGGAGATGAGGGTTTGTTGGATGCCCTTGATTCCTTCTGTGATGGAGATGTAGGTTTGTTGGACCACCAAGATGGATGTAGGTTATTCCCCTGATACTGATGGGGAATTGTCAGCCAACATCGCATACAGACGTAATAGAGATGAGGGATTGTTAGACCACCTCAACTCCTCCCGTGATGGAGATGAGGGTGTGTTGGACGCCCTTGATTCCACCTGAGATGGAGATGAGGAATTGCAAGACAACCTCACACATAGACGTGATGGATATGAGGTGTTGTTGGACCACCAAGATTCCACGCGTGATAGCAATGAGGGATTGTTGGACCACCGCAATTACTCCCGTGATGGAGATGAGGGTTTGTTGGACGCCCTTGGTTCCACCCGAGATGGAGATGAGGAATTGCAAGACAACCTCACACATCGACGTGATGGAGATGAGGTATTGTTGGACCACCAAGATTCCACCCATGATAGAGATGAGGGTTTGTTAGACCACCTCAACTCCTTCCGTGATGGAGATGGGGAATTGTCAGCCAACATCGCATAAAGACGTGATAGAGATGAGGGATTGTTGGACCACCTCAATTCCTCCCATGATGGAGACGGGGAATTGTCAGCCAACATCGTATATAGACGTGATAGAGATGGGGGATTATTGGACGACCTCAATTCCTCCTGTGATGGAGATGAGGGTTTGTTGGACGCCCTTGGTTCCACTTTATATCAGCGAAAGAACAAGGTCTGATCGATGGCTGTAAATCAGAAAACTGAAAAGACGTGAAAACGTTCGTTTTGTTTTTGAAAACAATGGTTGTCGGGTTGATCACGTGGTTCGACTTGTCCAATCACGTGGCTTGGCGAGTTTCCACAAAAACGTTTGAAACATGATTCAATTGGAACAACGTCAAACGGTTCGTGAGGTTTGTGTTGAGATTAAATGTATAACAAGCTCATGGTAAAAGTTATATAACCCGACAGTGTCAATGTGTGTTTTGCAACGTCTTGGAAATACGGGAAGTGTTCGCGCATGCGCAATAACAAGATACCCTCGCGGTCGACCTCGTGACGGAATGACGTGTTGTCGGACTCTCCAGAACACGTGACCAATCCCGCCGAAAAGTTCGCTCATTGCAGCCATCGAGACGCGACACAAGGCGACATTTTGAAGATTTAACCTTCATTAATTGGGAAGTTATAAATAAGTTGTGAAGTGAAGTTGGATCATGGGGGAAAGAGGAAGCCTTCCAAATTTACAGATGACACAAAGCTTGGAGGTGAGGTGGGTATCGGAGGGGATGGTGATGAGATACAGGAAAGTATTGATACTTGTATCGATTGGGCAAAAGATTGGCAGATGGAATTTAACCTGAGCAAGTGTAAGGTGTTGGGGATGGGAAAGAACAATGAAAATCGAGATTTCAGGATGAGAGGGGTCATTTTGGAGCGTGTCACACAGGAGAAGGATCTCGGGGTGGTCATGGATACAGGAGGTAATCAGGCAGCTCCAGGTGGAGAAAATAGGGTTTTAGGTTATATTTGGAGGGGGATCAATTATAAATCAAAGAGGTGGCGTTAATGTTGTTCAGGAATTTAGTGAGGGTCACACCGAGAATATTGTGTGTAGTTCTGGTCACCACAGTTCTGGGAGGACAGAGAGGGTTCAGTGCAGGATGACGAGATTGATTCTGGGCCGAGTTAGACTCAGCTATGAGGAGTGGCTGAAGGAGACGGGCTTTATACACTAGAAAGGAGGAGGTTACGAGGAGATATGATGGAGATGTTTAAGATAATGAAAGGCACAGAGACTCAGAGACCCAGTGCAGCTGCTTCGTGCATCGATCATCGTCACAGACACGAGGCTCGTGGTTCATTTCTCACGACTCAACCAAGAGCCAAAGTTCAGCGTCTTGCTTCACCACGGGAGCCAAATCGCCTCAACACAAGGACAAGAATCATGCCCCCCTCTTCATGTATTGAAGGAAAGGCAGCAGTAAAGCTCTGTTCTTACAGGCCATCTCCAAACTCCATTCTTTTTCGACTGCGTCCGTTCCTTCCGTCAACTCAGCTCTGCCTCGTACATGCACTTACCCTGAACTCCACTCTCCTACACTGTGCAACCAATCCCACTTCTTCGACGTCACACCTCACCATCCTTCGCTTCCGGGGCATGGCCTGCTCACACGAAACTCGGGAAGGCAAGGCTTCTGCCTGCTCGGCTGGCTTCTGACATCACGCCCATCAATCATCAGCCTCGAGGGCGTGAGTTTGCACGCCATCACCCTGGGAGGCGGGGCTTCTACCTGCTCGGCATGTTTTCTTGTTTCCCATCATGGTTTTGGACATAAAAAAATCTGTAAAAGTCACAGGGGGCAAACATATTCTGGGGAAGCTTATTCTTAAACCCCAGATGATTAACACCTTTCCATAAACCCCACCTTTCTCGGCTTCACGCTGTGACAGCCAAGGCATTTGGATCATTGGTATCTCCCGGAGTGAGGCTGAGTCTTTGGGCCTCTCACTCTCCCACCGCAGGCAGGTTGGTGGTCTTTCTGTCTTCTCCCGTCTCCTCTCCGTTTTCATTAAAAACATGAAATGAAGAGGAAATCAAAGAGTTTTAAAATAAATTAAACCAAGAATTTTCACAGAAAGATGTGTTTGCTGATCTAATTGTTGTTGAATATTCATCGATGGCCCAACTCATTTGGTCTGCATTATGTTCAGACAATTTAAAAAGGGAAAAGATTTCAATGAGCACAGAATCGACTTGTGTTTTTTGGGAAGATCAATTTTTTGTATTTGCAGCTGGATGCACTTCCTGGAGCAAGCTTGCAAGAAGCAGAAGCGACATGGCTGCTCCGACCACTTCTAGAAGTTGCAGGGCCCACTATCTCCACATATCAATGACAAAAAGTCATGAGGATCATATTTTCAAACTGAAAATGTCACTTCCAGGTATTGCCCACAGCTGCAATCTCCTCACATACTACCATTGCACCTTTTTCTACCCCCGTTTCCAGTGTACCACTCCGTTTCTTGCTGCGGTCACATTTACCTTTGAATTTTCTTCACAGCTCAGGGCAAAATGGAAGTTGTGCATCTGTTGGTTGTATTGTCAATTGAGCAGCGCTATGGCCAGCTATACCTGTCAACACAGCTTCGATTGAGGCCATGCTTGCCCCATGTGATCAATTCACATCTTCGATGTACGTCTCATGATTTAATTGTATACTGCCACACCACATGACCCATGTCTTCATCATTTTCACACTGTGTGCACCATTGGTATTGGATGATATGTAGAAAGTTTCACCTGGTGAGGTGAAGCGGTTTCTTCCATGAGCCGAGACCATGTAGATATACAAATAAGTTGGTTCACGATCGCAAGCCAGAGTGACCACTATATTCGTAAGGTCTGTGTCTGTCTGTCTGTCTGCCTGTCTGTGTGTCTGCTGTCCAGAGCATAACTCCGTGGACTTTTATCCGATCTTGATGAAACTTGGTTGTGTGTTCAATATCAATATCTAGTTGTATCGGATTAAAAATCGATCTTCTCTTAGGGAATTGACTGAATGTAATGGGTTCTTTGGTATTTGAATAGCAAAATTAATTATCTAAAATTTGTCGTCCAATTTTTCATTTTCGTCCCAAGGTTGAGGTCGCAAGGTCAAAAACTTAGAAAATTGCGAATTTTGACATAAAAATCATGCAACCGCCCAAACTTTGAGAGCTAGGATGACAATATTTTTTATGCATAATCGTGAGGTCATTCCCCACCGAAAGTCTTGAAACCATTTTGCTCTATCTCGAACACCTTGCCCGTGGCACCCCCTTCAAGTTTGTTTTTACGCTGATTTCATAAAAGTATGGATAATCTGAGGAGTGCGAAATGCCATATTGCCTAGATGACATTATAGTGTTCCTGGAATGTTCCAGAGGAAGTTTTTCACAAAAGGTCATAATCCTTGACCTTTGACCTTTCAAGGCAACAAACGTCAAATTTTCAAAGTTGTGGGAATCGAACCGAGTTTTCGACCTTCTTCGATGAACTAACTCCAATAAGCTATAGCACGTATCCTGTTTCCTTATTTTAATGTCCATAACATTGTTTTGTGACCTTTAAAGGTTATGCAAAGGTCAAATTTTGAAAGTTGTTGAACAAAACTGGGTTTTCGACATTTTGCAGCTGTTGATTGAAGGCCACTATAATTAATTATAACTTGGTAAAAAATTATCACATTGTCTCATCCTTGACTTCTGAAACAATCTACATCATCAAATACCGCTCATGAACCATTGTAGTCTTCAGACTTGTTGTTGTTGTTGTTGTACTGCAAAACGGCATACCTCGAAGGCAATAGCACCCAACATACAGTGATCCCCAAGCAGTTTTATTCATGAGTATTCATGTGGTTAGTCCTCCCCTCATGTCTCGTGGGTTAACGGGACAAAGTGCGTTGCGTGGGTCTCGTAGTTAGGTCCAATAAATATCCCAACTCTTTCCTATACTCTGACCCTTCCCTTTTTGCCATAGTACACAACATGCATGGAAGCACACACGCCATTCAATGGGAAATTGTTAAAAAGCACACCGCGATTCCTTCCGTGCCTCGGATCATCCCCATCTCTGCTGCAAACGAAACAACCCGCACACTAGAATTCCCGTGGCATTATTTAATTCAAATCTGCATGCCAATTCCCAACCGGCATCTCATCTTACTCCACAACTCGCTCATCAAATCTCACCACTTTGACCACAAACGCCTCCCGCACACGGGAAAAATATTACCGCTCTCCCTCGTACCTCTGCATCGCTACAATTCGCTACTCTATTTTGAGGCACACCATGCGTCAGAGTGTGCTTGGTCCCACGCGATGCTCAACTATGCAAGAGACGCGAATAGCTCCACCGCATCTCGCCGGGAACGTCCCGGGTGAGCGTCCGGAATTGATACAGCCCTCATCCAGTCGTCAGACCACGGCAAGATCGAGGTCAACGAGGAAGGGTTCGGGTCCCGGGTGTGCATCAGAAGGGCGATCCGGGAGTTTGGTTCGGGTCCCGGGTGTGCATTTTGGCTCGTAAAAGAGCCCGTGGGTTGCGGAGAAAGCCCCCTGCCATCTGATATTCAGACTGCACTTCGTGCACATTAAGGGCCGGGGTTCCGGCTTGGGGAGCTTGCCCCATGTTAAGTCAGGAGCTCCGAGCCGTGCCGGAGCTGGGAGGCATCTGGGCTGGTTTCCGGTCCCAGAGCTTGGCAGGGCGTGGCAGGACCGCTGTGGCCCAATTGAGGTGCAGAATTTGGTCCACAGTGCGTCGCTTTCCGTTTCTCACCCCACCCTTCGCCTGGGGCTTTTAAAAGGGGTAGCGTAGAGTCGTTCGAGCCTCTTATTCAGAACACTATTTGTGTCCGATTGCCGTCCAGAATGCGCTTCTTCTTCGAGAACATCTTCTTCCTCGAGAACCTGATCCGAGGTGACTGCCATCCGTCGACACTCCCTGCCTTGCTGTCGATGTCCTGCCAGCCATGCGCAGACAGACGAACCAGTGCGGAGCGCACGTTGCCACGAGCCCCGGCAAACAAATAAGCAAGATATAATGTGCCAAATCACGAGGTGGGAACGCTCAGGCGGAGCATCCCAAAGAGGTTCATGCTTCACATCAGACCTTTAAATGGTGAGGTTCGGGATCTTTCTCCTCATGCATCTATTCTCCTCCCCCTCTCGATCCACCCCTCTTTCGTGTCTTCTGCGGATGCACAAAGAAGAATGTTACTGACTCGCTATCCCATTTTCCTCTGGCATGATACCGCAGCACTAATGTCGCCTACATCGCACCTCCTCACTCACACACTGTACACACCAATATCTTTCCAACTACCCTTTCTGAAGCGTTCTCGTCCACGTTGGTCAGCTGACTGTGCCAGGTATTTGGAGGGCGCTCAACCATTCCTTTCTCTCTTGGCTCTCTAACTGTGTGTGTGTGTGTGTGTGTGTGTGTGTGTGTGTGTGTGTGTGTGTGTGTGTGTGTGTGTGTGTGTGTGTGTGTGTGTGTGTGTGTGTGTGTGTGTGTGTGTGTGTGTGTGTGTGTGATGGCACCTGTCCTCGGTGAAGCAATATTGAAGAAGAAAGTCGGGATAATCCTTCTCTGTGTCTCTTTTGAAAGTTCCCTTTGGTCGCACTCCACAAATTCCTTGCAATCCACTGCTATACGTAAAATAAACCCCAGTCTCTGCACCAAATACTTTTCCTCGCTCGATTGTAAATACATGTGTTATATAGAAATGTTCCCAGCTCGTTTTTGTGTTTTCTTTCATTGGTCTCGCACAGCCTGCACCCTAGTTTAGCTGTTATTCCCCAACGATTTGTTTCCAAGCCGGTACGTGCTTGACACTTCCGCTCGGCTGCATCTGATCTGGTAAGGTGATCATGGTGAGCAAGTGCGTTCCGAGGGCGTGTTCCCCAGTAATTAGATCACGTGAGCTCGAGGTAAACGGTATTAATTAGACAGAGGACCCAAATTCATGTGGTCAACTTATTAGCGTTCGTGGTCGATTAGCGACCCGCCAAGTCACAGTTATTCTTGTGTAATAGCCTGCGATTCCGGAGAGTCTGGTGGGAACGCCCCCGACCCCAGGTCTGCAACAATCTTTATATATATATATATATATATATATATATATATATATATATATATATATATATATATATATATATATATATATATATATATATATGTATGTAAACATACATATTGTTAAGGATTCAGCGGTGGCGGGGCTCGCACCCTACTCTTGACAGCCAAATGTTAAAGATTCGGTGTAACTTAAGAGTACCGCTGTCTCCAGGGTTATAACGCCGGCTAGCTCGGCATAAGTCTCGGGTTATGCGCCTTAGATCACAATACCAAAATACACCTGTGCCTTGCCAGCTGGGGAAATAGACCCCAGCTACAGACTGGATTTGTTAGAGACCGAGCGGAGTGTGCCATTCCATAGCACGTTTGGGTTTTGTATACAAAATCGAACAATTGTTCCTTAGCACGGCACAAACAAACTCAATCGCGGAAACTTTCAGATGAATCAGCCAGATTTATTGGGGACACATCGGGGAACACAACACAAGCAAAGCATTCACGACAATGTTATAATTAATCTATAACCGACTCTTAATTAGGGAGCTACGGATTACAGGTTTCGAAGGGAACAGGAACGGGATAAACCTTAGACAACATGCAGACAAGACACAGAGTACTTGGTGATGCCTCATGGACAAGAGGAAAGTGTCAAAGGCACGAATGCGGCTCATGACAAGCCGATGTCAACGGATTTGAGCGCCCAAGCTCAAACACGCCATGTGGCAAAATGGCGGCGGCGTCCTTTCGTTGTCACCCCTGCTCACGCACCAGCCTCGGCGCGTTCGGACCCCACGAGGTCGACGGCACAAGACGAAAGATCTATGGTATGCTCCAGCTGGCTCTTCACAAGGTCCAGTATACAAGTCCGGGCCTGGCCTGTTCACCAGATCAGGCCAAATCGGGGTGTTGGGCTCCGCAGGCGGATCGACGGGATTACATGACGTGTCGAGCCGTGTAGTGAGTAGGGACAGTCAGAGGCTCCGTCACTGGATTCCGGATGAACCTGTCGAGGACCTCCTCATAAAAGTCGATTGCCGACTCCACTCATGCAGTTCCTCCTGTCTCTTTCACGAAGCTCGCCTTTTGGGGCGGCCTTTTACGAGAGCCGATCGCAAAAACCCTCATGCAGTTCCTCCTGCTCTTTCACGATGCTCGCCTTTCGGGGCAGCCTTTTCATGAGAGCCGATCGCAAAAACCCTCATGCAGTTCCTCCTACTGCTGATCGCAGACTCGACTCATGCAGTCCCTTCCTTGCCTTTCTTGGGGCTCGCTATTTTTGGACCCTCCCAGGGGACCCGTGACCCAGGGGACCCAGGGGACCAGGGGACCCGTGATTGGTCCATCGCTCGAGATTGCCGCTGCCTCCACCAATCGGCTGCCGACACTCTCGCCGACCGACACACTCCTAGCACTGGGCAGGGCTAGTTCAGAGAGGGGAAGGAAAAATAAGCAAGGCGCCTCCCGGTCCACCACCACTGTACGAACCCTGGACAGCCTGCTATACCTCCCGACACACATGTAACGTCCAATTACCGAACAACCTGACTAAACATGCATTTAAGGGGGAATCTGGGATAATCCTATATTTAATAACACACTTCGGGCCATTTCCGCAACAATATATATGTATGAATATACATGTGCATATACATATACATATTGTTACGGCCACAGGTACCGAGTGTAATATGAGGGGGTTAATCATCGTTTCGCCTCGGAAGAACTGGACCTGGGGCCACCGCTCTCAGTAAACTTTGTGGTGTGGTGGGTTGCTTAACAACCAAGAATGCCAATCAGTAAACAAGTTCCAGTGTCCACCGTCCCATTTGCCGTTGAATTTGAGGTCACGTGGCCTCCTGACCGGGCAACGCGCCCTCGGCGATGCACAAATCTTATCTTGATTAGATCTTAAGTAATGCGGCCGAGCTTTTACCACTGGTGCATGCTGACAATGACGGGTTAATTATTTTGGGAATTATCTCCCAGTCTGTCTCGGTTTGGACGATGCTGGATCAATGGAAGGAAATGACAATCACGGACAGGTTGAAACGTCAACAAGGAATTTATTATTGAAAAAAATTAATAAACTGAAGAACTTTTTATTTCCTTGTCGATTAAATGGATGAATTCAAATCAATCAAATGTTCAATGAACAAAATAATCTCAAACAAATAAAAAAAATTAAACAAGAATTGATAGAAAAATAGACAAAGAGCAGATGGTTCTCACTCTGCCTCACTTAACAAATACGAGGCATGAGTACCCAGCAGATCATTCAGGGGGGAATAGAAGTCCGGTCTCGGTTTACCAAGGCAGAAGTCATCATGCGTTAATAACCCAAAATTTGCTCAAAAATATGTTACTAAAACAAAAATAACCCAAAATGTGTGAGCGTGCCTTGGTCTGCTGCCAGCACCCCGCCTCGCTGTGCACCCACCCGAAAACAGGCTCGAACACCAAACGACGTCACCCCCAGGAACCTGGAACGTCAAGAATCAGGTACACCAAGAGCCAGGTACCGGGTAGAACCAGCAGGAATTGTCCAACTGTCTCCAACCGTAAGGAGCTGTCAGAGCTGTCACCAACCATCAGGAATGCGATCCTTCCATCTGTTTTATGGGTGACCAGTGTGGGCGGAGCCTCAAGCAGACTTAAGCCAAATCCAGCTTGTCTATTGGCGCATCGCTGCACGTGACCTCCAACCGTCAATTCTCACGCTCATTCTCTCCTCACCATCGAACGAGATGCCTCTCCCAATTAACACAGGCCTGGCTTACGACGCCATGTTCGGGGTGCTGTATGAACGCCAGAAAGCAGCCATTTGCCGGAACAACCAAGCGATATCTGAAAAAGTTGATTACGGGTTCACATGAAATTTGGTGGGCAGGTTGGGTGTGTGATAAGGACGAACTGGTTAGATTTTGGTGAAGATCCGGATTCGACCACTCGAATTTTAAAAGTGATTCTTCACCATTACAAGAGAAGGCCAAAAATGATATGTAGCACAATATTTCAAAGATGTGTTGGGCCCGATATGTTCTTTGGATCAGGCATTACATGGCGGAGGTATGTGCTCCACCAAGTGCCCTTCTTGTTTCAATTTGGTATTATTTTGGGATGTGGATATGACACAGGCATAATGTTGCCAAATAGTATTTATTTAATTGCCAAACAACAAACGAGCAGCTTGCAACCAAATGCTGTTCATTGATTAGAAATTGTGCTTTCCCCTCCTGTGTCTTGTAACTGTATTTTACGAATTTTATTCCTCAGTGCCCCTGAAGAAGTTGACCTTGGATGATCCACGTCATGAAAAACACTTGTTCCATTCATTCATCACCACTTCAACATTGTGTTGCACATGTGCAAAAACTTTATTGTGCGAAGCATTGTCTGTCATCAATGAAGTGTATAAGTTTTCATCATGACAACACCGGCTTGTGAAGGCAAGTCCACTGTTTTGATTGTTTTTCATATTCCGGTTTTCGTTTCTGTTGATGGTCTGCTTTTTTGCACATCAAGGAATGCACGCAGAACTGCATTGATGAACTTGTAACTGTAATGAGTAGGAATTCCATGATTAGTTTTGTGTTGTTAATAGCACGAAAGTGGAATTTTAATTTAAAAAACGTCCAGTCATAAGCCTTCAAAACAGAGGACTTGGGGTTTAGGGGAAAGGCAAATGAGGGAGGATGGAGGAATCTAATAAATAAGATTCATCGGATGTCTGTCTGTCCACATTTTTTGCAAGGACTGCTGGACCGCCCACCATCAATTTTGGCACACAACTAATATCGATCTGGTGATTGTCCTCATGTTATTTTCATCAACCACCTGAGCATTTAAAGATCACTTTTCTGGCTTTTTCATTTATATGCAATCTCATTGGTTAACACATGTCACGTGACATATACTGTGGCCAAAGGCCAGCACACCTAATTTGTCGAGCTGTGTCCTTCACCCATTGGCTGACTGCACAGCTGGCCTGACTCCACGCACAATTGTAACCTAACGAAATAAATAATACGTTCACCATTTTTGTGCTACGGTAAGCCAAAGCTATCTACTGCGGTAAGTGGTTCACAGTACGTTACTATTCACAATCGCGTCCCTTCAAGATGTATCCACTATAAATGGATGAGGGGTGTGTGTGTGTGTGTGTGTGTGTGTGTGTGTGTGTGTGTGTGTGTGTGTGTGTGTGTGTGTGTGTGTGTGTGTGTGTGTGTGTGTGTGTGTGTGTGTGTGTGTGTGTGTGTGTGTGTCTGTGTGTGTGCACGCGTGCGTGTCAGAAGTTTTTGTTTATTGATTACGTTCATCTATTCATAAATTTCACACCATTAGAATTTAGTCCACTGAGACCTCTTCGAACTTTGAAGACATTTTAAGACCCCTTAAGTCCCAAAAACACAGTACTCAAAAGACTCCAAGGACTGTAGATCCTGTAGACCCTTTAAAACTCGACAATACCACAAAAAACCCGTTAGAATTGCCATGTTTTCAACACACGTCATGTTAAGGTATATAAAGCAGCTTAATATGTCCTACCACGGCAAGGCGTTTGAATTTTAAAATATATTTTTGTCCACTGGTGGTTTAAAAATAGTATAACTTTTGTATAACTCTGTAAAGGATAAATTTGCTTTCAGAAATGGAACTTTACAATGCTCGTGCTTTCTGCCTCCCTCACATTTCAAAAGAGTAAAACATTTCAATGTCAAATATTTCCACTGGAGCATTTGAGAACGTAAGACTTTGTATTCTCTTGCGAAAGTGAAGTTTAAGAGGGAGTAAGTTTTAGCAAGCGATCAGTAAAGATAAATATCATGTTGCAAGCTGTGCACGTGCACACAAGACATGTTTCAGGCCTCTGGCTTCACGGCTCGTACAAAGAATTACGTGGGCTTCATTTATTTAAACTGCTCACAATTCTTCAATGTTTTTTTCTTTACTGAAAGGTCCAAACAGATGTATTCAATAAAAATCACTCCTGCACCTGTTTGTCTGTCTGTGAGTCGGATATCTCAAAACATTATTGATGGATTTGGATGAAACTTGGTGGATAGGTTGGGTGTGTGAGGAGGACTAATTGATTCGATTTTGGTGAAGATGTAGATCCGGATATGAAAATTTCTTAATTTATTCTTCACCATTGAGAGACAGGGTCAAAAACGATAAATAACATGATGTTTCAAAAAGTTGTGGACAGATTATGATAAAAGTAGGTGGATGAGTTGGGAAGGTGACAAGCATCTGCTGACCTCTCCATAATTATTTGCTGTGGCTTTTCTGTGGGATGGAATACCAGAGACCTTAAACTTGAGACTTTTTGTGCTTTTGGTTTTAGAAATTTTAGAAATTTTTGGAGAAATTTTTTGGTTTTAATGGAAAGTTGTACCTGAGTTATTGTGGCCTGGTTGGTGTAACAGAAGTTTTGTGACATCTCTCTTGAGAATTCTTGTGTTGACTTCCTTTAATGATTCGAAAATCAGTTTGTAAAACGTTTTTGTTGTTTGTGCATTGCACATTTTGTGATGTGAAAAGATTCATTGTGGATTTGTTGCTTTGGCCAC
Source organism: Eptatretus burgeri (assembly GCF_056783735.1). Classification (NCBI taxonomy): domain Eukaryota; kingdom Metazoa; phylum Chordata; class Myxini; order Myxiniformes; family Myxinidae; genus Eptatretus; species Eptatretus burgeri. The sequence continues at coordinate 127,905,700 of NC_140963.1, read as the reverse complement.
AGATTATGCGGCTTGAAGAAGAACTGCAACGTTGTCAGCAGCGTGAGACCGAGCTCAAAAACAAGCTCTCTTCATTGCTGAATCGGCCAGAGCCGATCGAGATTGCCAAAGGTGTTGATGTAAGCTCCAACAAAGAGTTGACATTTGAAGAATACTTGTGTGCTTGCTTTGTTTCATGCTGACTGAAATAAAGAAGTACATTAAATCACAATTGCAAATGTTTTATAATTTGCACGTCACACTGCAGGTACAGGTGTAATTATATAAATGTGTGCGTCAACACACACACACTCCATCTGGCATCGTTCACGGTCACTGCAGTGTGGGTGGTGGGTGGTTACACCTACTATTGGTCTGGTCGCTCTGATGGTTACCATACCCAAGGAGTTGCTGTAGCTGTGTCCAATAAGCTGACCCCAATGATAATTGAGGTAACACCGGTCAACGAGCGTATTATGAGATTAAGGATTCGTCACTCCTTAGGTGTTATTTCCCTGGTCTCTCTATATGCTCCAACTAAGGTGACTGATCTCACTGTGATGGATGCATTCTATGCCACGCTCGAGTCTGTGGTTGATCAGTGCCCCAGACGAGATACACTTCTAGTCTTGGGGGATTTCAATGTATCGACTGGAACTGAAAGGGATGGTTATGAGGTGTGTGTTGGTCCCCATGGGTCAGGAACTATGAACCAGAATAGCACTAAGTTCCTTGACTTTGCAAGAAGTCATGGACTTAGGGTGGCTGGTTCATGGTTTCAGCGCCCACAAGCTCATCGCTGGACTTGGTATTCCAACGCTGGCGGTGTGGCAAAGGAGATTGACCATGTCCTCATTGACGGTCGTTGGAGGATGATCCAGAACTGCAGGGTCTACCGGAGTGCTCAGTTCCTCAATACTGACCACAGGCTTGTTGTAGCAACTCTAAAGCTGCACCTTAAATCCTGGAGAATGGTACCATCCCAGCCTAGGCTGGATGTTGCCAAGCTCAGGGATGAGAGAGTAGCTGAGGAGTTTGCGAACAGGCTGAGTGGACACTTGGGGGTCTGGGTGCTTTGGGGGGTCCTGAAGAGTTGTGGAGCGCCTTCAAGACCACCGTCCTTGATGTTGCCGGTGGATGTCTTGGAACTCACCGCAGGGCAAAGAAGAATTTTGTCTCTCGAGGGACACTGGATACCATTGACCAGAGTCGCAGGGCCAGGCTGAATGGCAGAGCTGAGCTGTTCAGGGAGCTGAGGCGTAAAACTGTACGTGCACTGAGGGTGGACAAGGAGGCCTATGTGCGAGGAATCTGTGAGGGGGTAGAGCATCACCTGTGGACAGGTGATTCTCGTCCCGCTTACAGGGGAATTCGCGCATTACGTTCATCCAAGCCCATCCCTCGGAGCACTGCAGTTCGAGCAGAGAGTGGTAGGCTCTTGACAGAGGAGTCTGAAGTGAAGGCCCGCTGGGCCGGTTACTTTGAGCGGTTGTACCAGGCTGATCCCCCAACTGTCGAGTTGAACGTCAAGGGTGTTACAATCCCTGTTGCTGACCCTCGAATCAACTGTGGTCCACCTTCGCTTGTGGAAACACGGGCTGCGGTGAACCAGTTGAAACGGGGCAAAGCTCCAGGGATCTGTGGCATCCATGCCGAACTTCTCAAGGCTGGTGGAAATGCTGCACTCGTGTCGTTGCATGCAGTTTTGTGCTCTGCCTGGAACACAGGCATCATCCCAACTGACTGGAAGAGGGGCCTTGTTGTCCCTCTCTGGAAAGGGAAGGGTGATCGCCAAGACTGCAACAACTACCGAGGGGTGATGCTGCTCTCAGTGCCGGCCAAGGTCTTTGCTCGGATAATTCTTGATAGGGTTCGCCACCATCTGCTTGAGCACCAGCGTCCAGAGCAGTCAGGCTTTACACCAAAGAGGTCAACGATTGACCGTATCCTTGCCCTTCGTGTCCTCACCGAACGCAGACGAGAGTTTCGGCAGGGGCTGCTTGCAGCCTATGTTGATCTCTGTAAAGCGTTCGATTCAGTGAATCAGGATGTCCTCTTGAGGATTCTTGGTCTTCGTGGGGTGCCACCAAAACTGATCGATCTGATGTCTGAACTCTACTCTGGTACTGAGAGTGCTGTGAAGTGTGGTGGTACCATCTCTGACTTATTTCTAGTTGTTACTGGAGTTCCTCAGGGATGTGTACTTGCCCCCACACTTTTCAGCACTTGTATGGACTGGATTTTAGGGAGGATGTCGGAGAGATTAAGTTGCGGTGCATCATTTGGGAATGTCAAGATCTCGGACCTTGATTTTGCAGATGATGCAGTCATCTTTGTGGAGACTTTAGACATCCTCTTGAGGGCCCTCGAGGTGCTGAATGAGGAGTCGGAGCCGTTGGGATTACGGGTTTCTTGGGTCAAAACTAAGATCCAGGCTTTTGGTGACATCTTGGATGCTGCTGTCCTGTCTGTGTCTGTTTGTGGTGAGGATGTTGAGGTCGTGGAGAGATTCACTTACCTTGGCAGTGATATTCATGTCTCTGCTGGCTGCGAGTCAGAGGTCAATAGACGTCTGGGTCGGGCCTGGGGAGTCATGGATTCACTGGATCATGGGGTGTGGCGCTGCCGGTACCTGTGCGGGAGGACGAAAGTCCGAGTCTTCAGGTCCTTGGTACTTCCAGTCTTGCTCTATGGGTGCGAGACTTGGACTCTGACCAAGGATTTGAGACGGAGACTTAATTCCTTTGGTACCAGGTCTCTTCGGAGAATCTTTGGCTATCGCTGGTCGGATTTTGTGTCCAACGAGCGGTTGCTGAGAGAGACTCGGATGAGATTTGTTACCTGCATAGTCCGTGAGCGTCAGTTGCGGCTGTATGGACATGTGGCTCGTTTTCCTGACGCTGATCCTGCTCACCAGATTCTCTCAGCGAGGGAGTCTCATGAGTGGAGGAGGCCAGTGGGCCGACCACGTGCCTCATGGTTGCAACAGGTTGACCATCATCTCAAGGAGATGGGGATGGGCCTGGCATCTGCCTGGGGGATGGCCAGACGGAGGCCCCTGGAGTACCGGCGGAAAGTGGACGCAGCGACGCGCTGTTCTGGCACATGCTCCCATACCTGACCTGACCTGACTGCAGTGTGTTTTTGTCTTTCAACTAAGTTGCAAACACAACTTCTCTTGTCACAGGTTGGATGGGCACTGTGAAGATGGTGAAGCCAAATACGTTGGCCAAACGTCCAAATACTTATTCACACGGCAAACCGAACACCAATGTGCGATAAAGTGACAGGATAAATTGTCCTCGTTTGCGACACACACACACACACACACACACACACACACACACACACACACACACACACACACACACACACACACACACACACACACACACACACACACACACACACACGTTCTCATGCGATCAGGCAGCTATCCTTGACACAGTGTCGTTTAGGGTGAACCGTGAGATTGTCGAGGCCTGGTACTCCTGTAAAAACTCCATCAACCGACACATCGACTTGAACTCACCAGCCTCCGTGAGCAGGGCACAGATTGGCTTGCTTTTGAAAACACCCAGACACAACCCTACGCTTTGGCTTGAATGGTTTCCAGCTTTTTGCGGTTGGTTTTGCACATGTCCCAAAAGGCCTGACTGCCGTCATCCTATTGGGAGCAGATGAGGGTTTTATATAGGAGAAGGAGACTTCCCTGATGAGCTTCCCAAGATGTACCTACAAGACTTCTTCGAAGGTGAAGGCCTTTGGCACATCTGGCGCCAACTGTTTTAGTATGGGGGTTCCAGGTAAGGCGCTGATCGAAAGTAACTCCAAGAAAGGATACATCGGGCGAAGTTTTAATGGAATTACCATCAATTTTTATTCATAAGTCCTTGACCTTCCTTTTACGAGAGAAAAATAAGGAACTTGTACTTGGGTCCAGAAATCGAGAAACTCCATTTTTGGGCCCACTGCTGAATCCTGTAGACCTCCCCCTGGTGGTTTTTTGGCCACAAACTGAAGGTTTCTGCTCCGGGTCCACAGAGGAACATCATCCGCAAATGGAGATATCCTGCTGCGGGACAGTCAAGAGGAGGCAGCATCATCTATCATGATGTTAAAAAGGGTGGGACGAAGACAACTACCTTGGGGGATACCATTGACCATGAGAAACACAGAAGAAAGGGCTTGACCAACTCTCACTTGGAAAGTTCTATTGGATAGGAAATCATGGATTCACCAGAACATTCTGCCATTGATGCCTTGTCTGTGTATCTTGCATAGGAGGCCTTCTTTCCAGACTGAGTCATAGGTCTTGTAGATGTCGAGGAATACTTCTACGAAGGACTCACTATTGCTTAATGCTTGTCTGATGTCATTGACAAGTGAAGCAATGTGATCATTGGTGGAATGACCCTTTCTGAAACCACATTGGTACTTGCACAGTAGGTTGTTCTCCAAAAAGAAGACCAGGCATTGGTTGACCATCTTCTCCATTAATTTGCTGACCACCGAAATGAGAGCAATTGGTCGGTCGGAGCATGGATTAGTTAGAGGGATCTTTCCCAGCTTTGAAGATAGGAATGGCAAAAGTGTTTCCACTCGTGGGGAAGCTTGCCAAAAGACCAGGCCTTGTTAAAAAATTTCAGGAACGCACCCTGCACCTTATCGTCCATTTGCTTGAACACACTGTAGGTTAGGTGGTCAGGACCAGGAGGCCTGTCCTTGATCTTGAAATGGCCAGCTTCATTTCCCAAAATGAAAAGTCCAGGTTGAGTGTGGAGCTCACTTGGCAGGTGTCATTGATGATGGCTCTATGTTGATGGGCGAATTGGCGTTTGTGAGCGATGAGTGTTGGGTTCATGTCATTGCCCCCCATGGGATATGAGAAGAGAGCTCCCAAGGTAGAGGCCTTGTCACCGTTCAGACTGAGGATTTTATTGTTGAAGGTAAGCACAGTGATCGGTCTTCCTCCATCTTTGCTCCCGTTCAAACGTTTCACTCGTCTCCAGATGGTATGAAGAGAGACATCTGGATTTGTGGATGTACAAAAGGAGCACCAAGACGCAATCTTGGCTCACTTGATTGCTCGCTGGGCTTGAGCTCTTCTCCTTTTGAACTCCAAGACATCGAGGACCAACAGGGATTTCCTTACTCTTTTTAAAGCAGAACTCCTCGCCATGATCGCCTGCTTACATTCATCATTCCACCAGGGGACTTGAATTTTCCGACCAACTGAACTTTTGTGTAAGGGTATTGAATCCAGGGCAATGGACTTCATGGTATTGACTAAATTACTGTTAAAATGGTCATTGTCTTCATTGGAATGCCCATTTGTGACTTCCTCAGAGCAGCGGCATGAAAATTGCACCCAGTTGGCCGAAGAAATGTTCCATGAGGGGGATCTGTCCAAATCAACTGGGTCCCCATCCAATTTGAGGCTGGTGATCACCGGAAAGTGATCGCTCCCCAGATTGTCAGAGTGAACATACCATTCACACCTCAGAGCTGCAGAGGAGGAGACAAAGGTAAGGTCAAGAGGAGAGGATTGCCCAGTGGATGGATTGATAATGGTTCCACTACCATCGTTTAGGAGTACCAGGTCAAATTCATCGATGATGTTTTCCATGCATTCTCCATTTCTATCGGTGACATTATAACCCCAAAGAATGTTGTGACTGTTAAAGTCGCCACACCAAAAGACCACCCCTTTGCACTTGCTTTAGACCCCTTGGAGTGTGTTCAAGATCAGGGGTGGGCACAGATTGTAGAGATTTACAATTGTGACAACATGTGTTGCGCTAGGGAGTTTGATGATATTACATTCAAGCTGCGTGTTGCCATCAATTTCTATTAAGGCAACACCAAGCTTGACAAACATCCCACACCCACCTCCATTTCCACTTGCTCGGTCCCTGCGTATAAGGGTGTATCCAGGGATCCTAAATTGGTTGTGGCATTTTCACCAGGTTTCTTGAATACAGATTATATCCAGCTTGGAGATGAGATAGTTGATGTATTTAATAAACTCCAGCCCATGAGCAGTTGAGCTTTTTGCATTCCACAGGATGATTTTCATTCATCAGCAGGGGAATCCTAAGACTGTTTGGAATCCAACCCTCTGCGTTTTTGGCCTGATTGGCTAAATACTTTTTTAATCGTCTTGGAAGTAAACCCCTCCCAGCCCAAATGTTTGATGGCTGCAGTTGAAATAATATTGATTTTCTCCGATCTATTTTTCTCTCGAGCTGTACAGTTTACGAATTCGGTAACAAAACCAATGAATTTCTCTTTTGTAAAATTCATGTTCACATCGGTGATTCTACTCTCAGTTTGGCATTCTGAATCTTTCATCTCCGTCTGAACTCCCACCGATTTAGTTTGTACTTCAACTGGGCCATCGGTTGTGGTCTTGGTACTGAGTACATTTAATGAGGTCTTCAGTTTGGGGACCATCCGGATAGCCTCAGCATAGCATAGTTTCTCCTGCATCTTCACCTGTTGGATCTGGGCAGCTCTATGGAATTTGGGGTATCCTCTGAATGCTGCACTGTGGACCTCACCACAATGAGCACAATACATTTCTTCACTTGTACAGCTTCCGTGTTCGTGCTCTCCATTACATTTGCTGCAGTGCTGCTTGCCCCTGCAGGCTGGAGCAGTGTGGCCAAACTTTTGGTACTTGTAACATCTTAAGGGGGCTGGAATACATTCCCATACAGTGAAGGCTTGATACCCCAAGAAAAGTTTTTGGGGAAGGACTGTGTTGCCGAAGGATAGAACCACCGAGGTGGTGTTGACTTTGATCCTTTCCCTGACCGTGTTGAGACGGCGGGCATGAACAATTCCCACCTCTGCTAAATGGCTCTTTATGTCATCAATTTCAATGGAGGGATCAATCCCCTAAATGACTCCTTGACTCTCCTTCAGAGACCTAGGAATCTGAAATGAGACCCAGACCCCACCAAAATGCGAGGCTCTCAACACCGTCTCCCGTTGAGCGATTGATTTGCACTCTGAAAAAGTTGCTGGATTTGAGCTTTTTGGCACTGGACATGTCTCCAAACTATGTTTTGATCATTGTTGCCATTTTGATTGGGTTGTCAGGGCTTAAGGGGCTTAGAAAAATCGGAAGCCAAAAGTAGAACCAATAGTTTGGCAAGTTGCTCATCAGGGATGGAGCTAGCCTTGACTGCTTTGGGAAGTTCCAACTGGTCGGTACTCTCCCGCGATTGTCTGCCCCTCTTCCTTGTTCTATTAAATGACCAAGAGGAATCCTCGTCATCTTCACCAGACACGTTAATCATCCTCAATCACCTCCTCCCGGCACACCGGTAGAATAACTTGGTCAATTGAGCTCAGAATCGACTGAAACACAGGCAAGACAGGATACTGAATACCAGAAAATCCGATGCACCCTCAACATCCCAAACCACCTCGAATGTGATCGAGATCGTGACCTATCTGCCATGCCAAGCTCCCCACATATCACGAACTTTGACCTGCCATTACTCTTCAATGGCCAGATGTATAAAAATAAATCGGCGAAAACCTTTCAAACTTTAACGGGTCGCAAGAAAATGAGAACAATTTAAACGAAAGGAAAAGGTATAATGAATACAAAATAAATAAATAAACGTGATTAACTAATTTACAACAGGATATCGGTACAGCCACCACCCAAAGCAGAAAGAACATACCGAATACCGTCGTAAGTGCTCTTCTCTCCCTCTCACTAACTCGAGGATGGGGGCACCAGAGGAGGGGTAGGGGGTAGGGAAAGAGCAAAAACGCTGCACAGCAGGGTAGGGGAAACAAGAGAGCACAAGGGACAACACAGGGTTAACACACACACGCAGAATGACAGAGGGAGAGAGAGGGGGGAGAGAGAGGGAGAGGGAGAGGGAGAGGGAGAGGGAGAGGGAGAGGGAGAGAGAGAGAGACAGAGACAGACAGACAGACAGACAGACAGACAGACAGAGAGACACAAAGACTCAGCTTCATTGTGGGAGATGCCAACGATGCAAAATGCCTTGGATTCCACAGCATGAAACTGAGCGAGGTGTGTGGCAGGAGTACCACCCCAGAGGGGAGAGCAGTGCTCCATCAGGCTGTGGATGAATGTTTTGTGTGTAGTCAGGAGCTTAGGTGTGCAAAGGAAGGACTTTACACAATGGAGGATGCCGAGTCGGCGACTTGGAAATGTGGCTTTCCCAAGACAGATCATGGCAGATAGTGAGGCCCAAAAACTTTCATGAAAGGACTTCTTCAAGGGAATTGTTGAGAAAGTGGATGGGGGGGGGGGGTTCCACAAGGTGACGCACAACATGGTGCCAATTTCAACATTCCCAGTGTATTTTCAGTTCACCTCGAGGGGTTCATGAAAAGTGGGATGTCAATCAAATAATGTTGGTTTTCTGTCAAAGTGTATAAACAGTGCATGGCATGGGTTCATCTTCCATCAATCCCCTAACCACCGAGGCCACCTGCAGCAACGTTAAAATCTTGAAAATACAGTATGTTGTCATGCTGTATTACACAGTGTGGAGAAGAGGCAAAGCATCATGATAGTCATGGTGGGGTAGCAACACAAATTTTGCCTCTAGTGACTATATCAATGACTTGAAGCTGGCGACTGATTCACGACACTTGATGAATGTTGTTGCGGTTGTGGGGGAAGATGGAGGAATGTCAGGAAAGTTAGGATTGGACCAAAATTTTCATCCACAGTGGTTTGGTCCGTGGACATGCAGGAAACATCTCAATGTAAATTAAGTATGGAGACTGTGAGCCTCAGTGTTATGTGTCACCACACGGGGTGTGTTGCAGTGTTAATTAGATAGGGATTCAGGATAACTCCCCCAGTATGTGATTGCCATGCTGCGACTTTTCCCTTTGCTTTTTTTTGTATTACAAACCAGCAATGGACCATTGCAGCTGAGCTGCATGACTGGGAAGGAGGAGGCCCCACTCTAAGGGTGACGGCGGGCGAAGCCACGTCCCTGAGGCTGATGATTGATGGGCATGACGTTAGAAGCGAGGGAGCCGTGCTGAACGGCGAGATGCCCCGCCTTCCCGGGTTAAATGTGAGCAAGCCATGCCCCGGAGGTGGAACGGCTGTTCGGTGTGACATCAGAGAAGAGAACGGGAGGGACGCAAGTACAGTAGTCATGGTAGGAACGTGGTTAGGATGGAGAGTCTCACTTTGCTCTCCTCTCGGCACGCCGAAATGGCTTTCCTTCGACGCATGAAGACGACGGCACGATTACTGGATTCGTGCTGAGGCGAATTGGCTCGCGTGGTGGAATGAGACGCTCGTCATTGACTCTTGGTTGGGTCATACGAGATGGACCTCAAGCCTCTTGTTTGTCCCCGAGGGGGTTGGCGCCATCCTGGAAAGAGCGTATCAGCAGGCACGATCGACGGAAGAAGCTGCACAGGGTCTCTGAGCTTTTGTGTTGAATACCACCCAGGAATTGCCTGACGTACGAACGTTCCACTGCGAGGGAGCGGCTTGGCACCATTTTTGGGCGTGTCTCTGAAGCTCCTCGATTCCAAGTTCCATAAAGACCATCTCTGGACAAAGCTAAGTGCCAGAATAAAGGGAGGATTTGCTTTTCTTTTCTTTCATTTCCCCTTGTCTGTAAATCCGTGTGTCTAGGCGCCTTGACTAAGACTTTAGTATATTTCACATATTATTATATTCTGATTATTGTCCTTTGTAAATATTTCTGTCATTAAATTCCTGTGTTTATTTTAAGTTTCTGTGTCCATGTATTTGTCATGGAGTTTGCATATAACCCCCCCCCTGTGCATATCTGTGCTCCCATTGATCCACCATTGTGCACCCCGCCCTCCCTCGCGCATTATAAACTGGGTCGGGGTTAACGTTAACTGCTAGTACCTCGACAATATCAATAAGTCGGGAATCCAAAGGATATAACAAAATACACCCGTGTGGGAGTGACTGTCATCTCTGCGAGAAAATATATAGCCTCCTGAAGGTAGGGCAGTTTTTGCAAACTTTGAAGTCACGTGAAGCGAAAACGAAAGCGAAATTCGAAAATCCGTCCTGACCAAATTTAGATATTGTCCCATAGATTCATATGCCACAATCAAATTCAAGATTGCTTGAGAAATGTAGGAGGAGATAGATTTTGAAAATCGTCATTTTCGCATTTTTTGCCAACTTTGAAGTCATGTGACACGAAAACGAAAGTGAATATCGAAAATCCGGCCCGACCAAAATTTAGATATTGTCCCATAGATTCATATGTTACAATCAAATTCAAGATCGCTTGAGAAATGTAGGAGGAGATAGAATTTGAAAATCGTCATTTTCGCAACTTCAAAGGCCTTGTGACCTTGACCTTGACCTTGAAAGTCATACCATCGTGTGCGTCTCATCGACCTCGATCAGGATCACTGATGATCAGATCTCCCGCTTCAACTTCATTGTGAACAGACGGACGGATGGACGGACGGATAGTCACCTCTCCTCTCAATACCAATATTATTAGGTCATGTTCGAAGAGATGACCTAAAAAGGGATTCAGAAGATTTGAATACTTTGTACACAATGTATAATCCATCATTGCATTGCAAAATATGATTGATGATCGAAACCTGACCTGCAATTTTCACACAGTTATCACCCATGTTAACGGTGATAAGGAAGTCCTTCAGATGGGTTTGTTCAAACTGTGTGCATGGAAAATGTTTGCGTCCTGCTACGAGTGGACCATAAGAGTGGTCATTTTTAGTGGCCGATCTTCCTCGATTTCGGACAGAATTCCATTTTTCATCAACTTTGATCTCTTAGATAACCTGAGGATTACTTGCTGCAGTGGGCAGGATCATGCCTTTCGCAGCATCTTCTTCAAAGTGCCAAGAAAATTCTCAAATGGAAAGGCTGAAAAACTTTCTTTGCATCCTGAGATAAATGGATAAGACTGTGAACAACCATTTGATCCAATCCATAAAATTGTGAAAAATGCTCAACAAATTGTACGAGAAGTTTTCCTGCATAACTATTGCGGTCAGCACACAATGAACGATTTGATGGGATGCTTATGCTGACCAAAAGCAGCAAAAAATTCTGGAACATTTCTTTCGTTATTTGGCCCATCAATGCAACAGGTCCTATATAAAGCAGAATAGCCTGAATTATGTAGCTTTCCAACGTTCATCTCAAACAAGCTACAGGACACGGCCGTGCACCACAACACAGCCGTACTCCAGTACAGCCGTACACCACAACACGGCCGTGCACCATAACAGGGCCGTGCACCACAACACAGCCGTACTCCAGTACAGCCGTACACCATAACAGGGCCGTGCACAACACAACCGTGCACCACAGCAGGGCCGTGCTCCACAACACGGCCGTGCACCACAACACAGCCGTACTCCAGTACAGCCGTACACCACAACACGGCCGTGCACCACAACACAACCGTGCACCACAGCAGGGCCGTGCTCCACAACACAGACGTGTTCCACAACACGGCCGTGCACCAAAACATGGCCGTACTCCAGTACAGCCGTGCACCACAACACGGCCATACACCACAACACGGCAGTACACCATAACAGGGCCGTGCACCACAACACAACCGTGCACCATAACAGGGCCGTGCTCCACAACACGGCCGTGCACCACAGCAGGGCCGTGCTCCACAACACGGCCGTGTTCCACAACACGGCCGTGCACCAAAACATGGCCGTACTCCAGTACAGCCGTGCACCACAACACGGCCGTACACCATAACAGGGCCGTGCTCCACAACACGGCCGTGCACCAAAACATGGCCGTACTCCAGTACAGCCGTGCACCACAACACGGCCGTACACCATAACAGGGCCGTGCTCCACAACACGGCCGTGCACCAAAACATGGCCGTACTCCAGTACAGCCGTGCACCACAACATGGCCGTACACCATAACAGGGCCGTGCTCCACAACACGGCCGTGCACCAAAACATGGCCGTACTCCAGTACAGCCGTGCACCACAACACGGCCATACACCACAACACGGCCGTACACCATAACAGGGCCGTACACCACAACACGGCCGTACACCACAACATGGCCGTACACCATAACAGGGCCGTGCTCCACAACACGGCCGTGTTCCACAACACGGCCGTGCACCAAAACATGGCCGTACTCCAGTACAGCCGTGCACCACAACATGGCCGTACACCATAACACGGCCGTACACCATAACACGGCCGTACACCACAACACGGCCATACACCACAACATGGCCGTACACCATAACACGGCCGTACACCACAACACGGCCGTACACCACAACACGGCCGTACACCACAACACGGCCGTACACCACAACAGGGCCGTGCTCCACAACACGGCCGTGCACCAAAACATGGCCGTACTCCAGTACAGCTGTGCACCACAACACGGCCATACACCACAACACGGCCGTGCACCACAACATGGCCGTACTCCAGTACAGCCGTGCACCATAACAGGGCCGTGCACCAAAACATGGCCGTACTCCAGTACAGCTGTGCACCACAACACGGCCATACACCACAACACGGCCGTGCACCATAACAGGGCCGTGCACCACAACATGGCCGTACTCCAGTGCAGCCGTGCACCACAACACGGCCGTGTTCCAGTACAGCCGTGCACCACAACACAGCCGTACTCCAGTACAGCCGTGCACCACAACACGGCCGTGTTCCAGTACAGCCGTGCTACATACAGCGCAACCTGCTCCAGTCTGTTCACCCGATGCTGAGTCGTTTGTTCACTCCAAGGTCTGGGGCCCGATAGCATAAAACTCCCTGATTCATTTCCACAAAGTATTTATTATACAGTCAGTTCGAGTAAATAAAACACATGTTGTACTTTTAAAGAGGGTTTTCAATGATTCGCTGTATCACTTAAAACCTCACACAATGCTTTTTTTTAACCTGAAACGTTAATTTTAAAACTTAAAACCTCATGTAATGAATGCAATCAACACTTTAGTTTTAAGTGTTACATTAATTTTACACAAGAATCACATTCCTCCTCCATCTGGAAACTCGTGTTCCCTTCAAGCATATTATGACAAGCGTCATTTTAAATCACGTGTTCATACTTTCGGCCTCTTCTTCCTCCAACTAATCTGATTTGCTGCCCGGCAGAGCATAAATATTTTCCCTCAGGGTGGTGGATTTCCAGCCTTGCGCATTGATACGCAGTGTGGAATAAAGTAGTTCCTCGCCCGCCATTTTCCGTGCCTGCCATGATTTCGTCGAGCTCCACTTAATCCTGTCGCACACGTCGTACTGAGGTACATTGTGATTCCTCAATTCGAAGAAATCCTTCCTTTAGAACCGTTGCTCTGCCGGGCAGAAAATCAGATTAGATATAGGAAGAGGAGGCTGAAAGTATGAACACGTAATTTAAAATGACGCTTGTCATAATATGCTTGAAGGGAACACGAGTTTCCAGATGGAGGAGGAATGTGATTCTTGTGTAAAATTAATGTAACACTTAAAACTAAAGTGTTGATTGCATTCATTACATGAGGTTTTAAGTATTAAAATTAATGTTTGAGGTAAAAAAAAAAGCATTGTGTGAGGTTTTAAGTGATTCAGCGAATCATTGAAAACCCTCTTTAAAAGTACAACATGTTTTATTTACTCGAACTGACTGTATAATAATTTGTGGTTTTGACTTTGATTTGAATAAGAGTTAAACTGTGAGATATGGTGGTGTAGCAGACGGACCTGAACGGCGGTGTACAGGAAAACAGCCGGTCACGTGACTCGTCGATGAAGAAGAAACCTCCGTTGGGCTTTGATTTGGAAGCGCCATTTTCCGAAGGTATGATCCGTTTGCCTTGTATCGGATAATCTCACACCTGTCGCAGTTATTTTCCTTTTCCTCTGCCGGATTGTTTATAATTCTGTTCGGTAATCCTTTATCATCGATCAGTTTCGTCGGTTAGTATCGTCCTTGATGTGTTGTTTGCACAGTTCGAGCGTTTTGGCGGGAAAACAATGAGGCCTGGTTATTGCACGTGCGCTTTATTGCTGCTCTCAGGTACACTAAAGGTTTTACTGCACACAAATGTTTTTTTTTTGCCGGAATTGCGCTGAGTCCGAGTACTGAAGAGTCGAGTCTGAGTCCCCCCAAAAATGGACTCGAGTCCTTCCTACATCCATGGTCACATCTCCGATATTAAGACCATCCTCATGTCACGATAGTGTTATGTAGTGCAGCGGCCAGCCCATGAAAAAGGCCCTAAAAATGAGTAACCCCTCCCAGTGGTAGAACAAAACAAGACCTGTTTTAAATGAATAATATGAATGTCTAGTTATGCTAAACTGGTAAAGGATAGTTTTCCACTTCTTAAAGGTGTAAAGCTGTCTGAATTAACCCCTGATGACCATACCTTTCTCCAGCTGTGGAAGGAACTGGAACATTCGATATTTTCCCACAAAAAGTCAGTAATGTTGTCTGAGTTACAAAACAGGTTTGTTGAGATCCTACAAACAAATGGACATGACCAAGGGCAAGAATTATCATCATGGAAGCTGAAAGAAAAACTGAGATGCCATTATGATGATAGGATCGTGTTTATTTCTCAAACAGGGAAATCTGACTTTGTGTGTTCAAATATGGTGACTGTTGGGGATGCTCTCAGAAGGGTTCATAAATTACATGTAGAAGTGAGTGAGCAAGGATAATTTGGACTAGTAAATGATGCACAAGAGGTTGACACTCAAAGTAATTTAAAGGTCCCATGACACTCAAAAGTACTGAAATTGCATATACTAGTGCGGGCCTGTAGAGGCATGCCCATAGGTGCGTGCCAGTATGTGCAGCTTCGTGCCTGCAGTATCAGGTCCCCAGCATCAATTGTGACGTCGTATCAAACGAAGAAGAAGAATTGTGACGCCCCTCTCTCTCGCCCCCCTCTCTCTCGCCCCCTCTCTCTCGCCCCCCCCTCTCTCTCCCCTCTCACCCCCTCCTCTGTCCCTCCTCTCTCGCCCCATCCTCTCTCCCCCTCTCTTTAATTGTGACACCCCCTCTCTCTCTCTTGCTTATCTATAATTATAGATAGATAATCTATATAACTCTCTTCCCCTCTCTCACCCCCCTCTCTCGCACATCCTCCTCTCTCTCCCTCTCTCTTGAATTGTGATACCCCCCTCTCTCGCACCTCCTCTCTCCCCCTCTCTTGAATTGTGACGCCCCCCCTCTCTCTCTCCCCCTCGGGAAATTCCAAACCTTGGGATTAATTAATAATTTGAATAATAATGATCAAACCTTGGGAGTAAATAATTAAATAAATTGATAATTACATAATAATCAAACCTTGGGATTAATTAATTCAAACCTTGGGATAAAACAGCTTTCAAACCTTGGGAAACACTTGGGAAACAGCTGAAATGGATGAGGAAGAACGATATCAAACTTTGAAAAGGCACATAATCAGGTCCCCAGTGTCGATTGTGACGTCATACCAAACGAAGAAGAAAAAGAATTGCGATGTCAACCGGGCAAAAATAAATAAATAAATAAATAAACAAACAATTGTGACGTCATTCGTGATGTCATAGCACCGTGTCCTGTCATTGGTTGACAGATAAATGGCCGTAACTTGGGAACGGCTTGTCCGATTGATATCAAACCTTGAAAAGGCACATCCGCGGGGCCCCGGCAATATTCCTGGCAAGTTTCAATCCGATCGGACTGGTGGTCGTCTAGTTATTAATAATTTGGGAAAATATGGCATGAGAAGGTGGAACGACACCTTCAGCTGACATATCTATGTGTATGTATAATATATATATATATATATATATATATATATATATATATATATATATATATATATATATATATATATATATATATATATATATATATATATATATATATATATATATATTATACACACACACACACCTTTTCAACACTGAAAAAGCAATGAAATGGCCGTAACTTGGGAACCGCTCGTCTGATTGATATCAAACCTTGAAAAGGCAAATCTTGAAAAAGGTGACCCGCGGAAAAATCCGCGGGTCCCCGGCAATATTCCTGGCAAGTTTCAATCAGATCGGACCGGCGGTCGTCGAGAAACTGCGGACGGACACACACACACACACACACACACACACACACACACACACACACACACACACACACACACACACACACACACACACACACACACACACACACACACACACACACACACACACACACACACACACACACACACACACACACACACACACACACACACACACACACCTGGAACTGGAATTGTCTATATATATTTATATATATATATATATATATATATATATATATATATATATATATATATATATATATATATATGTCCTGGAGGAGTTTTTCATCGTGATTTCTGATCTGACAATTTTTTCACAATACTCGTTCTGTAAAATTTCAAAAACAAACCTCTTAGGGAATGCCCCTAAAAATTCTGCCAAAATATATTGAGCTTTCATGTAACCCACATGACGTCATCTCCAGAACAAAGGCTGCACGCCAATTACTCGGGTTGGTGGTATCCATGATTGTATTGGCTTCCTGTGGGTTTCCACATTCGATTGGTCGACTCAAACGCTTCGTTCATTTCTGCTTAAAAAAAATCAAACGTTTCGTTTTGAAACTGGATGACATGGACTTTGATTTGTCTGGTTGCGACAGTGAGTGTGAGAGAAATGAAGGATTTTGGTCTGAATCAGATGGAGAATTGTCGGATAACGTAGTCGCGGGAGGTGAAGTTCAGGCAGCTGGAAATGGAATATGGCCTTACCAGTTCCAGCCCGAAGCAGGACAAGCAGAGTAGTGGGGCAGTTAACAGCAATTTTTGAAAGGAATCGTGCAAATGATTATACAAGCATCAAATTTGGTGCATTTGTTCTCCAGGGGATTCTAATCAAATCTGCCTGATTGGCCATTTGAAAATCCAAGATGGCGGCCATTTTTCAAGATGGCCGCCATGTTAGCCTCCCAAAGTTGACCTTTTGCGTAGAAGTATTTGTAGTTGTCCGATTTGCATGATCTTGGTGTGGATTCCTATGTTTTCAAGCCTGCTGGAGTGGAATTTCCTGTTTTTAAAGCCCCCTGACACTTTTTCTGATTTTGCACCACTTTAATGACTGTCATGTGAAGCTAAGCCTTTCTGCAACCGGGCTCTGGCTGGTAAATGTTCAAAGTTATGCATACCATGTGAATGTTCCTCCAGCTGCTACTGTCCACATATGCAGCTGCAGAGTGCTGTGCAGGGGAGCCCTGACTGAAAGCACTTTCATCTCCAGTTGCAACCTTTCTTACAGGAACACTTGGTCAGTTCCTAACAGCTGGCTGCAATAGGGGGTAGTGTTGTTCAACATATCTGCCACATCATCCCCATACAGTGGGACTGCTCGTGTCTGGACTGGAGATGGTTGCCTGGCCCCAGATGATCCCAGCCTGATAGGCCACTCGCTTTGCATGTTCTCTGAGGGCTGCCTGTGTTGGTGGAATTGAGTTGTACGGCCTCTGCTTGCGGGCAAAGAGATCCAGTCTTGCTCCGTCCACACCAGTGGCTGCGCTTGATCTCTCTTGCATGAGGACAACGAATCTCTCCAGCCTCTGCAGATCAAGATCACGAATCATTGTTGGATGCTGGCTGAGATTGATGAATGTTTCAGAAATATCATCAAAGACGTTTCAAGTCTGCCATGCAGTTTTCTTTCCTTTACCACGGAAGGCAGACACGACATCACATCCAGTGAACGCATGGAAGTATGCGATCCCTCTAACTTTCTCAGGCCCTATTGCAGAAACTCCCTCATCCACTGGAATCCATCGTGCCTTGGCCAAAGGCAATCCACATGTTCTCAAGACCTAGTTCCTGTAAGGATAGCAGTACAGATATTGCTATGACTAGTACGTCCGTGTCAATAGCCTTTATGATAATGGACTTGCTACCATCTGTCGTTGCATCCCTGGCATGTACAAATATTTGAGTGTCATCTTCTTCATGACACATGGAGACACAGCATCCAGTGACTTCCTTGTGTTGCTCATGGCATCTTCTCCTTTTGTGACAATGACTGTGCTTCACACATCTTTTCCCCAAGGAAGTTAAACAGCTCAGTCTTGTTGCTGTCATCTCGAAGAAAGCTTCTCCAGTTCATGTATAGTAGTCTCGTTCTCAGTTATACAGTGCCACCAAGCAGGCAGGGTGATATTTCAGTTCTTGTGCTACGACATCTCCTACACTCAGTTTGGCAAGGAGTTTTCTATCACTGAGTGTTTTTGCACATTTGTTTATTCTCTTATTCAATTTCATTGTCATTGCTTCTCTAAGCTCACCCCCTTGGGTTTCGCAAAGAAAACATTCTTGTGTTTTAGCTTCTTGGACCTTTCGTGGGATCTTGCTTCGACTGCCCTCATCACGTGCACATTTTTCAACTCTGTGTAACTTTGTGTTGTTAAATAGAAGCCTGCAACTCTCATGATATTGTGCCTTGTTTTGTCTCCAGGTTTCCTCTATCCCACCACCTTCGTCAAGTCTCGCAGGGTGTAGCTTGATTGGTAGTGCATTGAGTGAGTGAAACAGGAATATTCCTTGCCAAGTTCATATACCCATCATCTCCTCTTTTGGCAGGATTGGCCTGGGGGGACTTTAGATCTTCTTTCTTAACCTCCTGACATAGGCAACACTTGGTCCAGACAGTGTTCCATGATTTACCAGTAGAACTCGCATCCAGGGTCGAGGGTTTATCCTTTTACCACCCTGCACATGTGTAATGGACACTTTCCTGTATGGGATACAACTCTGTTTATGCATCTGCCCGACACCTAGTCCGATCGTTCATCCAGTGTCATAAGTCCCGTGTGATCTGTACACCATCCAGATAACTAAAACCCCATTATCCTTGGCTCGGCTCTCCCACGCTGGCACGTCCTGTCGATTCAGGTGCGGCTGCCTTACTGATCCGGGGTTGATTAGGCAACATTTGGGACACTTGTAAGTTGTTGCAGTGTGATGCCAACATACAATTCCTACTTAGCTGACACTGAACCCCATGCTGAGTTTCACAGCAGTGATTTCACCAATGTGCCTTGGTAGTGCCCGACAATCACTCCTTCAAGAAATTCTTTCTTGGCGATGAACTGGAAAGGTTGATTAAAGGACTAGTAATTGGCCTGCATTCAATCAGTACATCTGTTTCATCAACTTAGTGCACTTTGAAAATTTGGAGCGAGATGTACTCCATCACGCGCAGAGACCTTCTGTGTGCTACTCTCATCTTGTTTAGCCTGTGAGCCAACGTGGTTTACCAGGGTGTGGCCAATGCCGTGCACTAGCAACTTCTTGGAGCCAGAGATGAGAATTGGGCCAGTGATGAGGACCAGTGCCAGTAGTCTATCCAAGGGATGTGGCTGACTGCTGAAACAAAGGTACCACCTCTAACACTACACCCCTACACCCCATGTATAAGCTACTACTACATACATAGCTACTACTACGACATACATGTCATGCAAACCTATGAAAATCATAAACAAATGTGCAAAATCAGAAAAAGTGTGTGTCAGGGGGCTTTAAAAACAGGAAAATCCACTCCAGCAGGCTTGAAAACATAGGAATCCACACTTAGATCATGCAAATCGGACAACTACAAATACTTCTAAGCAAAAAGTCAACTTCGGGAGGCTAACTTGGCGGCCATCTTGAAAAATGTCCGCCATCTTGGATTTTAAAATGGCCAATCAGGCAGATTTGATCAGAAAGCCCTGCAGAACAGAAATGCCAAATTTGATGCTTGTATCATAATTTGCACGATTTTTCTACTATCTACTACACCAGAGGAAACTGGCGATGAAATTCCCAGAGTTCATGATGATCGGGAGGACATCGAAGGAAGACTTGGCAATAACAACTGGTTAGACTAAATCCTATTCGTAATTCAATAATGTAAATTTGACTTGCATACTGCTCGATATCAGAAATATTTTTGTGAGCTGATGTGACCAGCGCAGCGCAGCGAACATGTTGCTCCACGGCGAATAAATCGCAAGCAAGGCCAGCCCATGTCATCGACCAGGTCTCTCCGCGCATAAAACGAAGCAATCTCGCTGTCCGGATACGATGAAAACTTGTGTGCAGAACACACCTTGCGACACAATTGTCTGGAGCAGTCCAATAAATCTGACGTTCTGTTGCATTTTTATTTATTTTATTCCTACTGTCATGTAGCGCCAGTAGAAAGCAATGAAGAAAAGAGAATAATAAAAGAAAGCTACAGCACGTCAGATTTGTCGGACGAGTCGAGTCGAGTCGGACGGACGACGGATTTATCGGACAAGTCTAGACTCTAGAGTTGACGAGTAACTTGTATTAGCATGCACACAATGTATAAGTCAATGCGTTAGAGTCCCGAGGCTATGAGGCCGTGTAATAGGACAGATAAATTTGTCTTTCATAGTTGTGCCAACATATTTTTCCCTGTTCATTTATTACAGCATTTTGGCTAAATGTTAATGAATAGTGAAATGAGAGCGAGAGATGAACCTTCAGAGTTTAGGCTATATTCCATTTGATTGGAGCCGCTTCTGTGGACACACCAGGAAATACAGGTTCAGCTAGGAGTACATAAGCAGAAACGTATACATGTGCAGTTAACCATTGCAGACTAATCCGCGTAAGCACGGAGTTCGATATAATCTCCATTCTCACCAGTCAATGAGCACCTTCAGTTAACGAGCATCAAGTGGACAGCCGATGTCAATAGCAATGCCCCGGGGACAATCACTCGTGCCGCAGAGAGACATCCCCTTATACGCGAGACGCACAACATGTGATCCCGCGTCATGTCCCTTGATTCACGTTAATTCACCACATTCTCCCCACCTTTAAAATGTAACTAGGGGCCCATCTTACACACCATGATTGCTTTAGCTCTATAGGAGTATACATTTCAAGCAACGCGGACTAATAGATCTACAGAAGCATACATGCCAAGCAGTGATTATTTTGAGTTGTAGGAGCATGGAAATGAGCATCGATATATGATATAATGGGCATATAGGAGCATGAGCAGCGAGAATGCCGATAATCCCCCTTTACAGATTGAGTCGTCGAGGGGCCTTATTCGTCGACCTCTCCGGAGTAAACGGCAGTTTCACTTGAGGAGACTCCCGATCCTCTTGGTGAGCCTCGACTTGTGCCGGGGATGACTCCTCGATCGCCCTCGGGGGAACACGGCAGCCCCGTCGCCTGGCGGAGTTCCTGGGGGGAAATGTCAGAAGGAGGAGAGCCAGGAGGTGGTGTACCGGCGGGAGGAGTACCGGCGGGAGCCAGATGGCGAACCGACACAGTGGTCTCCCTGCCATCCGGGAGCCTGACATGAGCATACTCTGGATTAGTGTCAATGAGTTCGACCCCCTCCACCAGCGGTTCATACTTGCTTTGTCGTACCGGGCGTTTCATGAACACTGTACCGGGGTGGGTCAGCCAGTTGGGCACCGTTTGACTGTCAACATAACGTCGTTGGTGAGTAAACATACGTTCGTGAGGAGTGGCATTTGTGGACGTGCAGAGCAAAGAGCGTATGGAATTCATTGCGTCAGGAAGAGCAACCTCCCATCGCTCGGGGCCCAGTCCTCTCGATTTCAGCGCCAGAGTTATGGCTTTCCAAATAACTCCATTATACCTTTCCACCTGCCCGTTCCCCTGTGGGTTGTAACCCGTCGTTCGACTAGTTGCTATGCCGTGCTCTAATAGGAATTGTTTTAGCCCGGCCGACATGAAACACGGCCCTCTGTCTGAATGTATGTACGAAGGTCTCCCAAACATAGCGAGACGTCAGACAGCCATTTTACGACAGTGCCCGAGGTCATATCCGAGCACGGAAACGCGAAAGGGAACCTTGAATATTCATCAACAACGGTGAATATGTATCTGTTGTCTGTCTCGGTGGGCAGGGGCCCTTTGAAGTCGATGTTTAGTCTCTCGAAGGGGAAGTAGCCTTGATCAGTCTGCCAGATGCCGCGCCAAAGAATCTGGGTTTTAGTTCAGCACAAACAGGGCATGAAGCATTCATTTGTTTAATATCTTCAACAGAATAGGGAAGATTTTGTCTGCGTCTGCAGAAATGTGCCATTCTGGTTACCCCTGGGTGGCAGAGAGACACGTGTAGGTCTTGCAAAGCCTGACTGATTGTTGCCGAACTGTAGACCCGGGAGAAGGTATCTGCAGCAGGGTTTTCCTTCCCGGGCCGGTAAACAATGTCGTACCTGTAGCAGGCTAGGTCTATCCGCCATCTCATAATTTTTTCATTCTTAATTTTCCCGTTATTTTTCCCATCAAACATGAAAGCCACGGATCGTTGGTCCGTAACGAGCGTGAAGTGGTTTCCCAGTAAATAATGTCTCCATTTACGCAGCGCTTCGACGATGGCATACGCCTCCTTCTCTATTGCCGAGTGTCTCTGCTCGCTTCTAGAGAGAGTTCTCGAGAAGAAAGCGACCGGCCGCCCAGACTGATTAAGTGTTGCAGCTATGGCGTGATTTGAAGCGTCGGTTTCCACCACGAAGGGCACCGAGCTGTCGATCGATAAAACCACGGACTTACTGATATCATCCTTGAGATCGTGGAAAGCTTTCACGACAGCGGCATCTGGTGGAAAGTTTTTGCAATGCACTAGGGGATATATTTTCTCGGAGTATTGCGAAATCCATCTTGCATAGTAAGCGAACATCCCGATCACCCGGCGCATTGTCTGCAAGTCCTGAGGTGGTGGAAGCTCACGGAGCGGGCGCAATCGTTCAGGATCAGGCTTAATTGTGCCGTCGGCTATCGTGTAGCCGAGAAGGTCAATTGACCTTGCCGAGAATACGCATTTCTCGTAGTTGAGAGTCAGATTATATTTTCCAGCAATGCTCAAGAATCTGTCCAGATTCCTATCATGTTCCCTCTGATCCCTACCGCACACTGTGACATTATCCACGTAAACAAAAGTGTCTTCGAGGTTTTCATCTGAGATGATGTCGTCCATAACCCGTTGGAAGCAAGCTACTCCATTCGTGACACCGAATGGTATCCTTCTGAACTGGTAGGGGCGCCGCCCTGCCTGGAATGCAGTGAAAGGTTTGTCTTCCTCTCGGATGGGAATTTGATGATAGGCGCTCGCAAGTCGATGGTACTGAATACCTTATAATTGGCCACGCGTTCGACCATCTCATCTATGCGCGGCAGGGGTAGGCGTCGAGTTGGGTGAAGCGATTGACCGTTTGGGAATAATCGACAACCATCCGTCTCTTATGGTTCTGACTGCTGGTCACTAACACCTGTGCGCGCCATGAGCGAATCGCTCGGTTCTATAATTCCCTCCTCCAGTAATCGCTTGGTTTCTGAAGTGATGAAATTCATGTCAGCAGTGGTATATCGCCGCGATTTGATCGCTATCGGTTTGCAGACCGGCGACAAGTTAGCGAACAGCTGGGGGGACGTCACCTCCGCGGTGGTCAGCGCATTTAAAATTAGACGAGGCTTGCTTCCTCCAAAGGGTATTTCGATGCTCGTGTGCTGCTTGAGGACATTATGACCCAGAATTACGTCTGCGCACAAATCACGAAGCACCAGCACCTTTACATCCCGATGCGTGTACCCTTTTACGTCCAATTCAACATTGCAGTACCCTCGTACGCGGGATTGTAGTGAGGTGGCGGCCATGCATACCGTATTGTCAGTCGGGTGGATTACCCATTTCCTGCCCTTCACTAGCGAGCTGTTGACGAAACTTTCAGAGCTACCGGTATCAATCAGTGCCTCAGCCATATGCCCGTTAATTCGCACGTTGATGATAGCCTTGGATAGATTCCCCGGAGAGGCTGCAGTCAATTTATTTTGCGAGTAGAGAGCCGCAGAAGTGGGTTTATTCCTCCTTAGAGTAGATTTACATACCCTGGCATAATGCCCTTTCTTGTCGCAATTCATGCATGTGGCATCTCTGGCTGGACATTTTTGACGAGGATGCCTTTTGTACCCACAAAAGAAGCATTTACCGACCGGAGCAGTTGCTGAGGAGTTTGACGAGGTCTGGGTATCCGGCTCCTCGGGTGTTTCTCCATCCCTCATGTCTGGCTGAGTCTGTGCCAGTGGGGTTCCTTGGGTTCCCATCGTAGCAGCGTTCATGAGCAGCATCGGTGTCCCAAATGACTCAGATTGCTGCTGAGCCGTATCCATCGCTCGAGCCTGATCGACTACCTTGTCAAGAGTGGGTTGCGCTTTCTCTAGTAAGCGTTGCCGTATGTGGGCTGATCTGAGTCCTTGGATGAATGCCTCCCGTGTCGCTTCCTTTCGGTGTTCCTCGGCGCTTACGGCCCGGAAGCTGCAGTCTTTCCCAGCTGATTCAGAGCTTGCAGGAACTGATCGATTGTCTCCCCGGCTGCTTGCTTGCGTGTGTTGAGAAGATGTCGTATGTATACCTCGTTCTTGGGCTTCACGTAGAGCGCCTGCAGTACGTCAATCGCTGCTTCGTAAGTGTCGCACCCCGAGAAGAGCCTGTATACGCCGGGCGAGACATGATTCACGGGAGCGGCAAGTTGTCAGCTCCCTCCGCGATGATGGTCAGATAGTGTGAGAAGGAGCAGAACCAATGTGACCATTTCATTTCTGCGTCAGTCGTGTTTGGGTCTGCGTCGAACCTCTCTGGTTTGTAGATCTTGTCCATCTTTGGTTGAGAGAGCCGAGAAAATCAAATGGAATAAATTGAAATGAGAGCGAGAGATGAACCTTCAGAGTTTAGGCTATATTCCATTTGATTGGAGCCGCTTCTGTGGACACACCAGGAAATACAGGTTCAGCTAGGAGTACATAAGCAGAAACGTATACATGTGCAGTTAACCATTGCAGACTAATCCGCGTAAGCACGGAGTTCGATATAATCTCCATTCTCACCAGTCAATGAGCACCTTCAGTTAACGAGCATCAAGTGGACAGCCGATGTCAATAGCAATGCCCCGGGGACAATCACTCGTGCCGCAGAGAGACATCCCCTTATACGCGAGACGCACAACATGTGATCCCGCGTCATGTCCCTTGATTCACGTTAATTCACCACAAATAGCAAGCCAATGGAAGCAGTACCTTCACTTTTGAATAAACCCATGTATGTCGAGTGTAGCCATACCTGGCTTGCATGTATGTGGAATCGTACCTATCCCAGCAGGCTGGTTTCAACGAACAATTCAATAAGCTGCAAAATGTGGGTGCATGTTTTTCACGTTGTTTGATTTTAAAATTATCTCCTTGCGTCTTGAAATGATGCAATATTAATTCTGGCCCGCCTAGCGTGCGAGCGATTGCGTAACTCCAATCGCAACCGCGTCGCCCACCGGACGGAAAATTCAGTCGTGACCCTCCTGGAACTACTGCCAGGAGCCAGTCACGGGTGGGGGTTTAACCTCACCACGATCGTGCCAATTGCCCACCCGCGCAGGATAGGGTTGCTCGCCAAATTCGACCTACCGAAGTACCTGCGCGAGTAGTCGACCGGGCGATCGTACCTCGCCGCAGGTTGGCCTAGGATACGAACCGCTTAAGCGGTCCGTTCCGTGCTACAGTGATAACCGAGCGGGTGTCGACCCTGGCAGAGAGAGAGTGAGAGCTCGACCCTGACACAGAGCTCATGGACCAGAGAGAGAGAGAGAGAGTGTGACGTCGACCCTGCCAGAGAGAGTGAGAGCTCGACCCTGACAGAGAGCTCATGGACCAGAGAGTGAATGACGTCGACCCTGGCAGAGAGAGTGAGAGCTCAACCCTGACACAGAGCTCATGGACCAGAGAGAGAGAGAGAGAGAGAGAGACAGAGAGAGACAGAGAGAGACAGAGAGAGACAGAGAGAGACAGAGAGAGACAGAGAGAGACAGAGAGAGACAGAGAGAGACAGAGAGAGACAGAGAGAGACAGAGAGAGACAGAGAGAGACAGAGAGAGACAGAGAGAGACAGAGAGAGACAGAGAGAGACAGAGAGAGACAGAGAGAGACAGACACACAGACACACACGTCGACCCTGCCAGAGAGAGTGAGAGCTCGACCCTGACAGAGAGCTCATGGACCAGAGAGAGAGAGTGACGTCGACGGCCCAGACAGAGAGAGTGAGAGCTCAACCCTGGCCACCAAGAGAGAGAAGCACTCGACCCCAACAGAGAGAGTGATCCCCGTGCGCAGTCCGCCTTATTTTGCGCGGGGCTCCACCCTTCGCTCCTCCCCGTTTTCGGCTCCCCCTCCCTTCGAGAAGGTTCCCAAAAAGGGGCGTTCCCTCACCCCGACCGCCTCACGCTGTTCATCCACTAATCGGCGGCGAGCTGCCCTCCCCCTTTCCTTCACACCAAGCGCGGGAAAAATAGGCGAGAAAAAAATCTGCGCGCCCAAAAGGGAACTCTTGGTTCCCTTTTTCGTTCGACGGTTTTCAACGCGGCTTGTTGCTTGCGTGGAGGTTTGTTTATAATAACAATAGAAAAAGAAAAACGGCTATCTCAGTCGCAGCCCGATGAATCACATGAATTCCCTTTAAACAACGGTGGGGAACTATCTGCACATAAACTTAGCATCATAACTGATCTAAGGACCCTTTATGGTGTATTGCGAATTTCCACAGCTGTAACAGTATTTTACTTGTATGTCGCTGTAAGTTTCTTTTTTAATGGAAAGGTTCAACAGTTACATTTTATATTTTGTGGACATGGTATAGCCCTTTTTTGTGCACTCGCAGTAAAGCCCGGCGTTGCTTGGGATTTCTTGCAAATTTCCTGAATAGCTGCTGAAAGCCACAATAAGCATAGCTCCACCACTATGGGTTACACGTAAACGTAATGAAGAAATCGGGCCGACCCTAGTGCCTGACATAAGTCATAGCATCCTGCGTACGTTCATGCATGTATCGCGGACCACCCATAAAGGTTGACGGAAGGATGCAAACAGTGCCTAAGTTTCGAGGGTCGATGTCGTTCCTTACACAATCACGCAAATGGACGTAGGAGTCCGAGCGCAACTGTTTTTGATTGAGTTTGATATAACACAATCTCTCCGATTCCATTTTGGCAACCATATCAACTGCAAATTGATGAAATAGATCGCGTGACCTGTGAAGAGGGTTGAAATCTGTAGCCCTTGTCATGAAGCGGTAGGCGTAGTACGCCATGCATGACATTTTTTGACGTTGAGACAGTTGGATCACTCGGTTCAACCTGAGGAATTCCGAAGCGATATCCGTCTGCACTGCAAGGGAATAGGAGCGGATATTGTAGGGCGTCATATGACCAGTGCGTTTCATTGATTCGTTGAAGACGGCTATCGCGACTGTGCAAAACAATGTCCCGCTTTTTACGCTGGTCCCGATGGAGGAGTATGGTGACCTTGTTATATGAAGGGACATTGTATCGGCGGGCGTGCTCCCCCGCAGGCCTCTTATCCACGTCAATGACAACAGAAAAAGTAGGGGATGGGGCTGACTCTAAGGCTCACTTAAAACTCCGAACGTAATTATTTTTCTCGTGCAGCATGCGTTGGAAGCAAAGCAGCACGTCCCTGTCTAAGGGTGTCATGGTCTTCGTCGTCCTCAGGTGGAGGGAAAATATCAATTCGTGCATCGGCCTGTTTGTTGTAGTCAGCAATGAAGTAAATTTGCAAAAATGAAGGTTTACAGTTTTGCGAAGGGAGCAACGACCCGATTAGATGGTAAAGCTGACCCTGAACTTTGAACGTAGGCATCCAACCCCCTTCCCTAACAACATGCGCCCCGAAAGAGGTCATTTGGAAGGCACTGTTATATCTCCTGATGAGCTTAAGGAAACTATCTGAAGTCAATGAAGACTCTGCAAGCAGGTCCCTTAAAGGCTGTGGCGGTTCCTCAAGTGGAGGTAGACTGACCTTACCGTTGGAGCAGCACATCACTGGCGACTCCCCACCCCACTTAAGGGCACGACAAAATTGGCGCATCTCACCAATTTGTATGTCACCACGCATGGAATAGTTAACTTCGGCCTTGTACTGAAAAGCTTTTCGAAACCAAAACTGTTTGGGCACGTGACGCCACGGATGTTGTCCCGCCGTTGACTATTACCGTCTAACCTTGCGCGTCGCTCTTGTGGAGTCTCAGTAGACCTAGAAAGAGCTGTTCCAGAAGCGTTCCTGGAACGACGAACCGCCTGGTGTTCATCGCCCTCCGAAGCCCTGGAAGCAGCTGTTGCAGCAGCGTTCCTGGAACGCCGAACCGATCGTTGCTCAATACCCTCTCAAGCCCTGGAAGCAGCTGTTGCAGCAGCATTCCTGGAAAGCCGAACCGCCCGCTGTTCATCGCCCTCCGAAGCCGTTTGAGAGGCCATTTCCGCTGCGCGCAGGGCATTCTGTGAAAGTCGGGCGGCAGTTTCCTCGAGCGACTCGTTTGCCCTAGAAACCCTTCAAGTCGTGGCTCACGCTGTCTGACGCCCAAGACAAACCCTCTTTTTAGGCGGCATTATCGAAAAAGGTAAACCGAGGTTGAACTACGGTTTTTGGAACAAAAAAAATTGTAGGGTACAGTACGACTTAGACGGGTATATTTGAAAGTTGGGGTTTATATCGAAAAAACAATATGTAAAAAAAGGGGAAGTGGTTAAACGCAAAAGTAATAATTCACAGATAGGAAGTGTAATGTTAGTGTAACCGAATGGCGTTTGAAAATCAGCCAAGCTCAGGATTGTTCCTCCGAACGTTTAAGAAACGACGTCAGAACGGGAAACAGCAGAGGCACAATCACAGGAAAAAAGGATAATCGGTAATCCACAGCACTAAAGATGCGACCAGACAATAGCGGAACAGGAGAAAATGTGACACGTTTTTCCTCGGCATAGCCCGACCAATGACAAATGAGTTGCATCCCAAAGCACACGTAAGTGGTCGGTGCAAAAGTAAAGCTAAGGGCAATGACCTTGAGCAACCAATAGGACACGCGCAATTAGGTCATGCACAAAAAGCTTGCACGGCATGAACTGCAGGCACTGGATCGATTTAGTCATCTTTACGTTAATTAGTGTTAATTAACTGCATGTACGGGATCGATTTAGTCATCTTAGCGTTAATTAACTGCATGCACGGGATCGATTTAGTCATCTTAACGTTAATTAACTGCCTGCACGGGATCGATTTCATCATCTTAACGTTAATTAACACCTTAAATTTCTCGCATGCACCACAAGCACAATACACACATGCAGTGTATGCAGCAGAAAAGGTAGGGAGGGCTCGCATTTAAAAAGAAATTGCGTTTAAGTTTATTTGGGGAGTCGAGTGGGAAGTGCAAGAATGAAATTACTTATCAATTTGTTCAGCAGTGGCGTAGCGGAGGTAAACGGCGCCCGGGGCAAAGTGGAAATTTGCGTCTCCCGTCGGCCTTAAACTTGAGTGGATTCGAATGGAAAATCGCATTAGGGATATCGATTTATCGATTTTTTTTTTTTCGAATATCGGAAGTGTTATGGAAAAAATTTATAGCCCATGACCTAAGTTGGACCAAAAGCCATAATCGTACCGAATTTGAATGGAATCGGTTGGAGTTTGTGGAAATGCATAACGACCGTACACACACATCCTCGGTTTTATAGATATAGAGAAGAGATACATAGAGATACATGTATTGGATTTGTACACGACTTCGACAAGGTAGTAAAGGGATAAATAATTGGCTCGTGATTGTTGTGCATACACGGTTCAGAAGCAGAATTTCTTTTCTGCGAAACAATCACAGGAATTAAGACTATCAGTGAGATAGCAAACAAATGTGCACAATGCATTTGTACGTACTTTATACGGCGCGTGATGTCTCGTCACTGTGAGTGAGTCGCGTTCTGGAGATTACGTCAACGGTCACGTGACCTGCGGTTCTCTGAACTCCACTTTTTTGAGGGGTGGGGCATAGCAAGTTGTGAAAAGCACTACAAATGTTCGAAATATTGGTCTAATTATCCCATTGTTGATCTAAAAAAAGAAACATGGGTAATTTCTTCATGAGGAAGGTCAAGTTAATTTATAAATAACCAGAAACTTGAGTGTCATGGGACCTTTAATTCTACACAGAGCTGCAGGTATAATACGCCAAGCTGTGAATGGTATTACATTTCAGTCACATGAGTATGAACCAAGTGACCAGTTACAGATTGAGGAATGCAGATCATTTGTTCCCGACCTGTTAATAGATCTTATTTCCTGGTGTACATCCAAACATGATTTTGATAATGCATCTGGTGTCTCCGAAGGTAGCACAGGAAATGATTTACTTGGAGTACAAGCCATATGTCAATATTATTTCCCCCTCATGCTCAACACACACTCCACTTACATTTGGTCTTGGGGTCCAAATGCATCATGACTTCGGTAGGAAATTATTCTCAAGAGGGTGGTCAGAATTCTGAAAAACCAAGTTTTTGGAGCCAATACAGTCACATTTGTATTTGACAGATATGACAACATCATCCATAAAAGCCAGCGAAAGAGAACGTCGAGGCAGCTCAGTCACCAGTGTCGTACAGACACACCTCATCCTTGGAAACAGGACAGTACCCCATTTCAGACAATTTCAGAAGGGACCAGGAAACAAGCCAGATCTTGTTGCATTTGTCAGTCAGTATGTGACTGAAAATGGGCAGGACAGAATTCCACATGGCAAGTCCATTGTTGTGGCAGGGGGGTTTCGGAACAGTCAAGAAGTGGTGAAAGTTTCCAATGCTGGCCATGAGTCTTTGCTAGATCTTTACAGGACTTGCACAAGAAGAAGCTGATAAAAGGATGGTTCTCCACGCAATAAGCTTCTCTTCCCAAGTATCCAGGACCTTCATTCGCAGCGATGACACTGATGTACTCGTGATACTCCTGTATTATATGAACCAAAGACTTTTGAGTGAGCATGTGTTCATGCACGCTGGCCATGGTGGAAGATGCACCACAAAAGAATGGTTTATCCCTGTACATTCCATTGCTGAAAACCTTGGCAGTGATATTTGCCAATGCCTTCCTGCAGTTCATGCACTGACGGGATGTGACTCTCCCAGCGCACTTTTCCGGATAGGGAAGAAAACTGCATTCTCTACACTCAAGTCAATACGAGTCTGGACATTTGGTTGCTGGACTTGGTGATGTCTCTGGCTCTGATCAGAAGTGGTTGGAAAGTGCTTGCACCTTTGCACTTGGGCTGTATGGTAGTAAGGGAAAGTGCTCTCAAACACTAAATGACTTAAGGTACCTACTTGCCACTACAAGTGATAAACCAGCTGCACAACTGCCTCCCACGGAAGATGCATTCCGACAGCATGCTTTCAGAGCCAGATTCCAAACCTGTATCTGGTGCAGCAGTCACATCCCAAAGCCAAATTTGGATGAACCATGCAACAGTGGATGGTATCAGGCTGAAAATGGCCTGCAGATGATCATGTTTACACAGGATTCTGCCCCAGCCGAAGTCCGAGATGTAACACACCGCTTTTGCAAGGATGCTGCAAAGTGCCTATGTTTGCTTGCAGGACTAAAATGCATTGAAAATTGTGACTGTGTCGACTGCCCAAATTCTGTTGCTCTTACAGTCGGTTTCGAACCTGAAGAGTCCAATGTGGTCGATACTGAATAAATATGCTGTACATGTAGGTAATTATATCACTGTAGATCTACTAAACATGTCTCTCAATGGACACACTGAATTTGTAGACACGAGGAACTGTTAATATGAAGTTCCATTGCAGTTCCTGGTACATGGCGATAAATTTAAAAAGCAACATATTTTGCAGTTAGTTTGGATTGTAAAGGGTTAATCAGCATGTGATCCAGTGTTTTTTAAACATGTACTTTTACAGTTGTGGCTTTACTTTATCTATATTGTCTCAAACAAATCTTATCTGTGCTTCCAGGATGACATCATTTGCTTTGCCGGATTTTATCAGGAAATCGATCCCTGAAATAATGGGCTAAATAATCCCTTTAAATACCACATGCTACCCCTGAATTACCCTCAGTTGTGCCATAAAATGTCTGTCCTCTGTCTCGGTTACAAGAGATCTGCATTTATCACACATGGAAAATTTCCATGGAATTATTGGAAAATTATGTCAAAATTCAAAACGTCTAGCAAAATTTAGTAACGAAAGTGTTAAAGCACATGCCAAAAAGTATTTTAAGGTATGTAATCACAATAATTCTGTTTCCTGTCATGTCTTACAAAGAAAATCATGAAAGTTTTTTTTTTGGTTCATTTTTGCTGCACTAAGGTGAAAATGCTTTTGTAATTCTACCCGTAATTTGACAGGCTGTGTGGTTGAAGGGGTTAATTGAAATGGTTATACACCTTGTGGAAATGGACAACCATCCTTTTCCATTAATAAACATCCATATGAATAATTTAAAAGAGGTCTTGTTTTGTTCTACTGTCAGGAGGGGTATGGTGGTTTTTTTCAGCCCTTGGCCACTGCTATAGTGGGGCTCCCTTAAATGAATCCTTTGGTCTTCAATGTGGGGGTTGAAAATTATTTATTTTTCGAAGATCACCAAAAATGAGAGCTGAGCTTTAGCTTCAAGAGCTCAGTCAGGAGATCAGCAAAATGGGACATGATACATGAATCTTAGCATTACTGTTGTCTTTAAGTTGTAAGTCTGCAGGACTTCTTATGCCGGGATAACATGGATAATTGCATGTTTTAAAAATGCACCACAACCCTCAAACAAAATCTTCACTGCATTCTCCAGCCTGAAAAATCTTCTTTTTTTCAAAGTACAGAAACGAGCAATATATATATATATATATATATATATATATATATATATATATATATATATATATATATATATATATATATATATATATATATATATATATATATATATATATATATATATATATATATATATATATATATATATATATATATATATATATATAATTTTTTTTTTTTTTTTTTTTTTTTTTTTTTAAATGAAATGATGCTGGGATGATGCACCAAAAGGTGTCATCAAGATAGGGATGGTCACAAAACATCATCCATGCAAAATTATCCCAACATGTTTAATTGACGAATGGCTGTGCTTGCAAAAGACATGAAAAATCTCAAGAGTTGGGTTCACAAGGTGTGAGCACGTGCGCGTGCGTGTGCGTGTGTGTTACTAAATGACCAAAAATAAGTTTAAGAAATCTCCACTTGAGGAAACGTGCGCAACTTCTGGGAAAATCTGCCGATTATTCTTTCTGCTGATATTCAGGAAAATCTGCCGATATTGGTGAAAATCTGCCGATATTCTTCGACAGCAAACCTGGCTTTGGATGTAATCAGGTGTGTAATGTAAGCTCTGCAGTGAACATACTTGGCCAGCGGTTGGATATTCTATACCACGGCCTGACAGCCTATGTATTTCCCAGACATGTTGCTCGCTCCATTTGTCTCCCATGAGACTGTCCACATGTATGGAGAAATAAAATTCTGAAATAAAATGTCAATGTCTTCCGACATATCACCAAAGCCTGGTGTTGGCGCAGTGGTTAGGGCAGCGGCTTGGGATCCAAAAGGTCCCGAGTTCAAGCCCCATTGGGCCACTGAATTAACACACCAGGGGGTTGACTCAGTCTGTCATCCTTCCGAGGTCGGCGAAATGAGTACCAGTGTACTGGGCAGGTGTATACCCTGGTTTAAATAGGTGTACCATATCCCTGTGTCATAAGAGGTGACCAGGGTTGCGTCAGGAAGGGCATCCGACGTAAAACATGTGCCAAATCACTATGCGGATCATTCGGATGATCCGCTATGGCGACCCCGAACGGGAGCAGCCGAAAGAAGAAGAAGAAGAAGAAGAAGAAGAAGAAGAGTCCTCCAACATATAACCTCCCTTAAAACTTCCCAAAAACACGATGGCGAGTATCGGCTGATCTATCGATGAATTTCGCAGCAATGATTTGCAGGTTGTTTTCTGTCAGCCGGTTTCGGTGCACATAGCAAACCACCAGGTAGTTGAGCCATTGTTGTGACATTGTGCTGCACAGCCATGTCTTCAAACGTCTTGGCACACTAAATGACCACTCTGCCTCACAGGAACTCACTGGGGAGACAAGAAGAAGTTTAAGAAGTGTTTCCACTTGAGGAAACATTTAGCAGACTTCTGGGACCATATCAATGGAAATCTGCCGATATTCTTCTCCATTCGACCCGGTAAATTGATTATGGAAAAACTCAAGCTCCTGTTCCAGGGATTCGGTCAGTTCTGGATACTGCTGAAAGATTCCTGGCTGAAGTGATCCAGTCAGCAGGGTTTCACTTAAGTCCCTGTATTGCATAAGGTCAGTGGAGCTAAAGTATTCCTTCAAGTTCACATCTCTATTGTCAATGACCTTGAAAAAAAATCGACCCTGTAGAATTATTCTTCAGAGTTGGCAGTGTATTGTTGTGTACCTCCATCATCTCTTTGGGAGCTTGTGTATATGTGGTACAGTCAGGGGTTCCATCTGGCACTGGACGATTTTTCTTTCTGCTGCTTCAGACTACCCTAAACTTCTGGTCACAGCGGAGCACTTGGTACTTCTGACCACTTCTGCCGCAGCAAGCATTCCAGAAACTATCACATGTGATCCTTGAAGGGCCTTGTTGAAATGCTCGAGGCATTGAATGGCAGGCAATGAAGCAAACAAGCCAAGCACACATTTCCTGAAATCGGGCATCTATGAATACCGGAAGCACGAGATGCAGTATTTGTTCCAAAGTCATCAGTTGCTTCTTTCAGGGATTCTTACACAGACTTCACAGCAGAGGAACGTGTGAGCCAACGTGTTGGGCAAATGGGCCTCAGGCGTGTAGGGGAAAGGCCGTCAGTTTCGTCTGCATGTAGATTCAAGTACAGGTGCTTGACCCTCACAGAGCTGTTGTCGAGATTGCTGACCTCGTGGACATGATTGAAAGAATCTCTTATAAATGGAGCAGTTTGCATGGCTTTGGATGTTATCATGTGTGTAATGTGATCTCTACAGTGAACATACATGGCTAGCGGTTGGATCTTCTTCACCTCAGTCTGACAGCCTTCGTATTTCCCAGACACGTTGTTCGCTCTGTCGTAGGTTTGTGCTCTGAGGTGTTCAATAGGCTGTTGTCGCCGTATCAGACCATCGTACAGCATCTTACAGAGAGATTCTGCTGTTGTTGAGACTTTGTAGAGGCCAAACAAATCCTCTTGAACAACAAACAAATCAGTTATTTTGTGCACACAGACTGACTCCTGCTTATTTCCATGAATGTTTTGTGTTCATCAATAAACTGAGTTGATATTGTTGCGGCCACGGGTACTGAGATACCAGCTTGTCACTCAGGGGGATTCATCCCTAGTTGTCCTCGGTAGAGCCGGACCTGGGGCCACCGCTCACAATTAACGTTGTGGTACGGTGGGTTGTTTTAAAACAACGAACACCACCCAGTTAACCACGAGTTCCAGTGTCCACCATTTAATTATGCCGTTTAACTGGAGGCCACGCGGTTACCTGAGTGGGGAGCGCACCCTCGGCAAAGCACCAATGTTATCTCGATTAGATTTTAATTGGGGCGGGCGTGCGTTTTAACTGCTGGTGCGTGCCGACTATTTTTGGTCAAATCTGTGGTAATTACCTCCCAGTCTATCTCAGTTCGGACATTGCTCGACCAATGGAAGGAAAGGACAAACACGGACAGGTTGGAAATCGACAAATGATTTCTTAATAATAAAATAAATAAATAAAAAACTTTTTGTTTGCTGAGGTAAATAAAGAACAAATTTCAAAGCAAAATCAATCAAAATGCCAGGAAAGAGACAGAGCAGATGCTTATCGGGGGGGGGGGGGTTGACTTGCAGCTAAATACAGTCAAGGGTACCTAGCAGATCATTCAGGGGGTCGGGGGGGGGGTGTGGAGAAGAATCGTCTCGCTCATCAGAAAGTAGTTGTCCGTGACGTGAAAACGTCCTGAAAAGTGTGCATGCGTATCATGTCCGTCGCCAGCACCCAGCCTTGCCGTGCACCCTCTCGCGAACATCCCCGAATGCCAGTTGACGTCTGGAGGGCACCGAGACCGTCCGTCATGGGTTTAGACCCTGGTGTTGTTGGTGACCGACCCATGCCTCACTTGTTGGCGGCGCTGCCCACGCTCGCATCCTTCTCCTCTTTTGCGCGCTTTCAGCCGCTTCTTGCTCACATCTCAAGCTTACTTCTTGTTCTCTTCTTTTGCCCTGCTTTCTTTTTGCCCCGCTTTCTTTTGCTTCCGTTCGTTTTATATCTCCGGGCCGTCTCCACGGGTGCAGTACACCCCAAGCTCACCCCGCCCCACTTGCACACGGTTACCATGACGACCCGTGCGCTCTCAAAAAAGGCGGGCGTCGGAGCTCGCAAAAGAATGGTGCTGAGGAAAAATGAGGGTGGGCTTCAGAGCTCGCGGAAGAAATGTGTATAAACGTGTCTGGTAAAGAAAAAAAAAGCTTCCCATAAGAGAGGGGATCTATCCTTTACCCTTCTCAAAGCATCACATTTAAGATCCCATGAGACATGGGGATGGGGCTAATCTGAACATGCATTGAAGTAAATAACTGTCTGAGGACCTGGATGTGTGGATGCATTCATCAGACCAGATTCTGAAATCCGTAACAATATTTTGTGAAGAACATTGCAGATTTTCTTCAAAATGGCATGGCTCATCAACTGCATGATGTCATTTTGGATTTCACTACTTATAAAAGCAGTTTTCCTGGACAGCCATGTTCATCATCTTTGGCCCGCAACTGCAACATCTTCTGAAAGTCACCGTCTGAGGCTTCCTTTCCTCTAATCGCAACGCCCTGTTGCACTAAATACTGCAGCGAACTTATAAACTTCAGGAGTACCATCCGGGAAGAGGATTGTTCTTCAAGAATTATGCAGTTCAGTTTCGCAATATCATCAGTTTGGTGTCTTGAAAACACTGCATTCTCTGAGGCAAGCTTCGAAGTGGCTGATTTTCCGTGGTTTCTGAATTTCTCATTGCCTTTTTTCCAGTTCTTAAATCCTTTGGAGACAAATGTGACATCTGAAGAGCGGGCCAACTCGATCAATTTTCGCCGAGATGCATCCACACATATGTAGCAGAGAACCCCACCAAGGCACGGATCAAAATGCAA